>NW_027468640.1:17963975-17978975 GCF_046254945.1 Alosa pseudoharengus
ACGCTACTACTATGGTGGCCTATGAGTGCAAGTGTGTAGCAAAGTGCACAAAAAGTGTTTAGATGTGTTGTGTGTATTTGCAGTGGGTTTCTTTAGAATCTGTAACATGAGCATTGTGAAAAGGGAGTGGAAGGTCTCACCCAGATCTCGTACATGCTGTGACCTTCCATTTTCCTCAGAGTTGGCCTGGAGGAAGAAGAGAAACCGAAAGGTAGGTGAATAAACACATTCCACATCAATCTGTCATTGACTCCTCATCTTGATAATGAACCTGTTTTAATCATTGTTTTGGTCTATGTTCCTCAAGGAGAGATTTCAAGCATTCAAGGAAATCAACTAAATCAACCAGTTTTCTGTGTAGGCGGGCTTTCTTTTATCTATTTTCTCCCGAACTAAATTAATCAGTTCAGTGTATCTACTGTAGGAACATGAGCGTCATGTGCCCCCAAAAAAGGAACATTTAAGACCCATTTCACATCAGATTACACAAAAGTGCACCGTTGTCTCATAAGAGTAAAAAATAATGGTAACACTTTACTTTAGGTTTCTACATAAGAGTGACATGACACTGTCCTAACCTTAACAATAACTCTAACCCCAAACCTAACCTGTCATGACAAAAACCGAATGACACTTGACAGAAGCGAGTTACAGTAGCATTATGTCAGAAACATTTATGAATTGTTTATAATGTTTATGACACGTTCATGATAGTGTCATGTCATTCTTATGTAGATACCTTCAAGTAAAGTGTAACCAAAATAATGATAGTCTTGCATGCTGCACTGTTTGTAACAGTGACTTTAGCATTGCCCAATGGCCAGCAGCCAGACCAACGGATACCTCGTCTTACCTGAATTACTGAAGCTAAGCAGGTGTGGGCCTGGTTAGTACTTGGATGGGAGACTTCCTTGGAAAACTAGGTTGCTGGGTGTGTATGACTATGACTGGGTGTGTATGACTGTGTTGCTGCTGGAAGTGGTGTTGGTGGGTGGTCAGTAGGTGGCTCTTCCCTCTGACCAAAAAGATCGATCCCAATACCCCAGTGCAGTGATGGGGACACTGTACTGTAAGAGATGCCGTCCTTCGGATGAGACGTTAAACCGAGGTCCTGACTCACTGTGGTCATTAAAAATCCCATGGCACTTACAGTATCACAAAGAGTAGGGAATTCCCGGTGTCCTGGCAAAATTTTCAACCTGGCTCATTCAATCTGGCCCCCTAATCATCCCCTACTGTAATTGGCTCATTCACTCCCTCACCCAGGTGGGTGCTACACATGGTGGTGGTTAGTGAGGTCCCCCCTTCCATGTGAATTGCTTTGAGTGTTGAGAAAAGCGCTAAATGTAACGTGTTGTTGTTGTTGTTGTTAAATGATTGCAAAAGACATGTTGAGATGAGTTAAACAAGTGTAATTTCATGTGCATATTATTCAGGCCTACACTAGATGGCAAACTTCCAGTGAACTTCTGGTGACAAACCTAATTTGCATATAACATTGCTGCAACATCGCCAAAAGTTAACTTGTAAACTGTTTGCCAGAAATCTAATTTGAATGTGAAAATATGACTTTGCGGCAACTGTTCACTAGAACAGTGAGGTACTACTTAATTTAATATGGGTTTGACATATGTTAAGGTGTCAAGACAATGTGCTTGTTTTCATAATGAGATGTCTTAAAATCAAAGTGAAACCTTTATTAATGATTTTACAAGAAAGTGCTAGATAAGTCTCTTTATACTAAAAACAATAACTAGATTTTTTTCCTCTTAATATAAGATTAATAACACTTGGTTAGATAAGCAGTTTTTAAAGTGAGCACCCTCAATGCTGCAAAAAAAGGTGCAATATGGAACCTGTTGTAAAATGGATCAATGCAATGACAGGAAATATGTGTTCATACTGTTTTTTATGCAATGACTGGGTGTGTATGACTATGACTGGGTGTGTATGACTGTGTGTTTATGTATGTTGCTAATGCTGTTATATGTTTCTATTTATTCTTTTTTAAGTAACACTAGCACTTACAGTAAATTATATTTGTTATAGACTCTTGAATGATGCACTGAAGGGAGAGCAGTTTACATTTTGTTGTACCTGTGACAATGACAAGAAAGACGTATTCTATTGTATTCTATTCTATTCCATTAAATGACATTCATAGCTGCCAGCTTATGAGCAGAAGAGCTTCAGCCTGAGGCTATTCACTGTCAAAACCTCACCTGATCAGTTCAGAGACATGTGTAATTATGATAAGCCATGGTAATTCAGAATTGTATTTGGCGTGTCAGTCATTATAATGTCCAGGTTGGCTTACATCAATATTTTGTTTTCCATTTCATTAACTTGAATCATCAGTAGGCAAATTAACATGATCATCCAATCGGAACATATGAAACCGGTTATGTTATTGCCCAGCAACATTGCTCAAAAGGTTTCCCCATGTTTCACCTAAAGCAACACAATGCTCCTTTATGCAATTATCATGCCATTTATGCTCCTTGACATCAATATATCACCATTTAGCACTAAGACAGTATCCAGTTAGTTAAAAATCCACTAAAAGGGGCACTCCTACCTGATCAACAGCATTACACAGTGCTTATATTATATGATAGATATTATATTATATGTAAATTGTATTTCAAGTCAGTCATTATAGTGTCCAGGTTGTGTTACATAAATATTTATTTCGTTTTTATTACATTTAGTTTAGTTCAGTTCCATTTACATATGTATACATGTATGTATGATACATGTATTTAAAATACATATTTTATCAGGCAGTGTGCTAAGAGACCTACCCCAATAGACGGCATTGGACCATTAAACCACACAATAACCCAAAACATACAACCAAACAAGGCAAGAAATAGTTAACAGAGAACAATATCAACATTTTAGAGTGGCCCAGCCCGAGACCAGACCTCAATCCGTCAAAAAAAGCGAGAACAAGGCCAGAGTGATGGCAAAGAATCGTTCCTGCCTCAATCACTGTGGAGACATGGAGAGGCTTGGTAGGTAAATATAAGAACCATTTTGAGAGCTGTGAATGCAAATAAAGATCTTTCCACTGATTATTTAAAAAAGGTATGAATAATTTTGGACATGCCATTTTTCATAAATATGTAAAAAAAGATGAAAACGCTTCTTTTTTGATTCCATGTTTCTACCCCACTGGGGGCAGCCATGGCCTACTGGTTAGGGCTTTGGGCTTGTAACTAAAGGGTTGCCGGTTCGATCCCCGACCAGTAGGAAAAATGTGGGCGGAGGAAGTAGTTGAGCACTGCTCTCCCATGCCCCCCTTGAGGAATGCACCCAACCCCTCTCTGCTCCCCGAGCGCCGCTGTAGCAGGCAGGTCACTGCTCCGGGTTAGTGTGTGCTTCACCTCACTGTGTGTTCACTGTGTGCTGTTTGTGTTTCACTAATTCATGGATTGGGATAAATGCAGAGACCAAATTTCCCTCACGGGATCAAAATAGTATATATATTTATACATTGTCTTACAACCTTTAGCCATGAGGCAGTGTCATTTTCAGTCACAACAAACATATTGGTCAAGAAAAAATCAACATTAAATCCATATTTGCCAGGGGTATGAATAATTGTATTCTTTTTACTTCTTTTTACTCTATCTATAAACTCTCTCCATCTGACCACTTTTCTTTAACATTTTTATCAGGCTCTTACAGGTTTTTTGCCTACAAATCAATATTTCAGAACAGGAAGAGAGTGTTTTTTTAGCGTGTTTTGAAGCTTATACTATGTATGGAGAGCACTCACCATTGACATTTTTGACAGAGGTGACATTTAGAGGCATCAATGTTACTCTGTTGTTCTCCCCTCACCTGTCATTTTCCTCAATGAAGTCCACAAGTTCAGCCTCAGTGTAGGGTTTGCCAGGGATGGTCACAGGCTTGTCCATGAAGGGCTCATAGAAATCAACTTCATTCAGGACCAGACCCAGTTTCTTGGCAATCTGGAGAGGGAGGCCAAATTGGAGAAGTAGTTTATGCAGGAAGTGGTGTGTGTGTGTGTGTGTGTGTGTGTGTGTGTGTGTTAGAGAAAGAGGGAGATATAGAGAGGGTGGGAGTATTTGAAATAGTATAGGCCAGGGAATGACAGAAAGAACAGACATGGAGAGAAAGAGAGAATGAGAGGGAAAAGGAAGCCATCAAACCTTGGAGTCAAAGGTGGCAAAGAACTTGATGTAGGGATGAAACTCCTCTGCAGCATCATCAAACTCAATGAAGTCTAAGAAGTGAAGCGGGAAGAGGAAAACGAGGACGATGGAAGAACATACAAACAATGTGTAGTCAACATTAAGTCTAGACTATACCTAAGCCCTTCTAGGCAAGTCTACCCACTCAGCGGTAAAAGTTTGATGCCGCCACTTCTGAGAAATCCAGTTGTATGTTACCGCTCTCTTTCAAGTGTGGTCGGCGGCAAACTTCGTTCCAAGGGCTATGTAGCCCTACGCCTTGGTCCTAGCCCTTAATCGTAATCAGAATTGAGACACCCCTACCCCTCGCGTGAACGCACAAAACCAAGGGGGAGGGCAAGAATTGAGACTGGCCCTAAGTCTAGACTATACCTAGGCCCTTCTAGGCAAGTCTACCCACTCAGTGGCCATCTTGGTAACACACTTTGGGGAGGCATACAGGAAGGGACGGGATATGTGTAGACTACTGCCATATTGCCGTTACAAACTAACCCCATGCATTTCTTTTTTTTTTTTACGAATATTTTTTGGCCTTTTTTGTCTTTATTGGGATAGGACAGTGAAGAGTGACAGGAAGTTAGTGGGAGAGAAAGATGGGGTGGGAATCGTGAAATGATGGCAGGTCGGATTCGAACCTGGGTCTCCGTGGGCGGTCTGCGCTGTAGCTTGCTGCGCCACAGCGCCCCCAAACCCCGTGCATTTCTATGGAGGATTCTTTGAGTGCTGTGTCTCTGACTATTCACCTTATTCCACACGCAAACATTGGGGGCGCCATCTTTGTCCACTTGAACATTACATTGAGCTAGGAATGTTTATTTAGGATTTTGGTGACTTTAAGACATTTCTGTAATACACCTTTCCTATCTGAAGTTAGTAGAACACTGACTGACAGGAGTGGCTGTTCTGTAATGACTTTCTGAACATAGTTACCATGGTCACCAAGCAGATCAGATAGGATTTGCGAATTAGGAAGTTTCTGCAATACACCCGCAGTAAGTGTTTTGGTTTTAACATTTTAGACAGTAAATAATCAAATGATGCATTGGGTTTTGGGTAGAAATAAAGAAAGCACTTTAAAAGAATATATTATGACAATTATGTATTGACATACTGTGCTGAGAATAGCCAGTCCGTCTCTAAAATATATCTCCATACGATATAGGAGGCCACCGCCACATCATCTACCCACTCCATAGAGGTGAATAGCCTAGGGTGGCGAATTACAATATTGCCATCTGACCTCCTGATTTTTCGTATTCTCCCAAGTTAGCCTCTCCATCCTCTTCTGCTCGTGGTATCCCAATGAAGCTAATTAGCCAGAGCTAGCCGAACGGAATATTGATCACATGGCAGAAGAAAATACATTTCTAAAATGTGCATGGTGTGTCTTGACTTCCTGTCATGCTTTTCTATGTCATGAGTCATGCATGAGTCAAGATTTCACAATTGAGAGTCATGAGTGGAGCTTTTCTGGCTTCACTTTAGCAAGTGGAATTTCATCACCCAAGGATTAATAATGTCTTTATTGATGCTTATTACACGGCTCTTCAGAGTGCTGCAGAAAGTTCCATTCACATGAATGGGCCTTCCCAACGTTCGGGCCTATGCTAAATCTATATAAATCACCGGCAAAGTATATAATCACCGCTGTCAATGGCAACGAGTTGATTAACGTCTTTCATATCCCTCCGCAAGAATTTTGTTCGCTTATTGCAATGGAATTTCATTGAAAGGGAAAGTAAGCCAGTAAGACGTTGCCACACAACACCTGAAACTGTCAAGTTCTATCTGTGTGGCAAACTATTTATTTTGTCAGCGGAAGACACGAAACGGTAGCAAAATCATTTTCTCGTTTTGGCAAGTAGCCATGTAATAAGCGGGATAATGTATTGTCCGCCGGTAATTATCAGAAAATAAGTCCCTTCAGGTCGAAGCAAAACCCCTCCGCTGCGCGTTGGGGTTCTGTTCTCCCTGTCGGGACTTATTTTCCGATAGTTACCGGCGGACAATACATTATCCCTTACATAACATAATGGAAAATAATATATTATAATGATTATATAAAATTGAATCATATGAAAATACATCTTATAGAATGTTGTGTGGTGTGAAAGTGGTGATTTGAGTGTTGATTTTCAGTCATGATAATCTTACAAATACACCTGGATAATTTCTGGGTTATAAAAATGTGAGTCCTTGAAAGATTAACCAAATGTTTTCAGACTGTGTATACTATGTGCCTCTGTATGTGTTCGTTATATGTGTTTTTATTCCTAATTCAACAGACAACGGCTGAGTTGTGATATACATACGGGGGGACCTGTCGCTCTTGAAGTAGCCCACCAGCTTAATGTCTTCATCAATGTTGTGGAAGCCTTTAAGTTCTCTCTCATTGAAAATTATCTCTACTGGCTCTTCAATTACCTACAGAAAGAGATATTCATTATTTAACTATTTCACTGTGAAATATCTAAACAACAAATGATAGAAAAAGTATAATGTATGATAAACAGTGAGTGTAACTCCTGAAAAAAGCATACTAGAAAAATCATTTTTACAGTTTTATGACAACTTGCGGCATCTCAAGACTCAAGGGCAGCATATTGAACATGGATTTAAGGGGAGAGCAATTGACTCTGAACAGCAGCAACAAATTATAGTACATAGTAATTCCTGAGGGAATTAGTAAACGTGTTGCTTGGTGAAAACTCACGTCATAGAGAAACTCCACCAGCGTTTCGGCAGCCATCTCACCATCATACTCTATGACCTCATCATCAGAGAAAATATAGATACTGTCAACCTCATCCAGACCTGAGGAGAGAAAGACAGAGAAAGGGAGAGATGGTCAAGAGCAGTTATCAGTACACCTCTGTTCCTTTGTGGGAGACACCATTTTAAACTGTATATTTAAACTTTAAAAACTGACTCTTTTCCTTCTCTCATGAGAGCTCAGAAAAGAACGCTAGTATTACTGTGGTATGAAGTGTTCCTGCACTACATTAGCAAATTCATGTTCACTTTTGATTAACTACATACTGTCCCATTTAATTGAATCCAAAGAAATGTATGCTTTTATGTGTGGTTTATTTGCTGGGGTGAGAAACCATAAATAATACTTTACTATTTATGACAGACAATAAGTTATTTATACTGATAACTGATTATGTATATGTAACGAATACACAGAACTGGCAAAATCAAAGTAAAGTACAGTAAGTCATGGCAGATACTACATATATTGGCCTTTGGGAGGAGATGCAGGATCACTTTACACCTTTTTTTTAATCCTACATGTACTGCATATGGCCACTGGAGGGCAGTGTTCAGCCCGATCACACACACACACACACACACACTAACACACACACACACACAGACGCACACACGCACACACACACAGACACACGCACATGCACACGCACGCACGCACGCACGCACGCACGCACACACACACACACACACACAAACACACAGACAGACAGACAGAAACACACACACACACACACACACACACACACACACACATGCACACATTCTGCAAATAAAGGTACTTGTGCAAGTCAGCATGGACTTCTGAAAGGTATGTGTTTTGAAACTCTTCAGTCAGTTTAGGATTATTGATTAATAACTTGTGTGTTTATTATTTCTAGTTGTGTGTTTATTAAAATATTATTTTTAATATATTATATAAAATACCCTTTTTATGGTATTTTATATAATATATTAAAAATAATATTTTAAGGGGAAATAAAGACAAATTCTGAGAGGAGAGGAAAGGTTGTATGAGGAGACGGATTACCCAGCTTTTTGGCTACGGCGATATCTTTCTTGGAATCCACCAGTCCGAAGCCAATGTCTTCATCATCCAAGTCATCCAGGACCTGGGCAGCAAGCTGAAGAACCAGAAAAGGATGTGTATACCATTACAGATCTGCTTACCAACTCACTAAGTTTGTGTGTGCCCACATGTTCATCTTTGTGTGTATGCAGGTGTGTGTGTGTATGCATGTGTGTGTGTATACTGTATGTGAGTGTTTGTGTGTATAAGCTTGCTTGTGTGTCCGTGTGTCTCTCTCTGTGTGTATATTTTGACAGAGTGCCTAGATTCCTAGAATGAAGGCCTCTGAATGCAGCCACCTTTACAGTTTGTTCACAGCCAAATCCTTCACAGCAGGTATAGCCCCCCAAAACTCAATTTCCCATGATCCTTAGACATGCAAACCCCTTTCCCCCACCACTACTTCCTCTCCCCTCTATAACATACTCAATTCACTGGCATTCTTCACAGCCTTAAAAGCAAAAAAAAGAGGGGGGGGGTGCTTCTCCTGCACTTTCTAAATCTATTTGAAACTGGACCCATGATGGACCAATAGCAGAGCGACATGAGTCTCTGTAGATAAAGGGGAAATGGGTGGGACTGGGAGGTGGTAGGGACTGACTATATCGCTGCCCAGAAATCAAGGCGTGGTAACAGGTGCAAAGACTGGGTAGACGGCAGCCATCTTGTCTGGTTAAAGATAGCCAATCAGGCTAAAACCACTCATACTCCAACAAACACAACTCTTACACAGATACTTCAATTCACATTATCGACACTACTGATAAAACCCTTGTAATATACACTTAGGACACATACACACTCACATTAAAAATTAAACCCAATGATACACATATACTGTATACCAAAACTTGATTGGTTGATTTGCTATTGATATGTTCCCTCAGCACAGGTGAGTTATATTTCTCAGTCTATGTTATTAAACTGACATTCTTCATTCTTCAGCATCACTTCTAATATACATTTTATGTTTGAGAAAACACCATGAAATAATAATAATAATAATAATAATAATAATAATAATAACAATAATAATAATAATAATAATAATAAAAAAATCATATTTGTTGAGGTAAAAAATAATCTAATCAATTTTAAGGATGAGCCTGAAACCAACAGATTATCTAATGTTGAGAACAATACTGTGTTGGAGTGTCCTTAGAAGTACCCTTGGTCCTCACATATTCAGGCATATCAGTATAGTACACATACTGCCCCTGTGAATAAGCCAAGAAAAAGTTCAGATTTTCCAAAACACATCCTATAATTCATAGCGTCGGATACCTCTACACCTGACCAGTTGTTTTACATAAGCGGTGCACGGCCATTGCTATACATCCAGTCAGCCAATCAAGCAGTCACATTACGACACTCAGTTGGCAGCCTGCTTAGCCAATCAGCCAATCAGATGCCCTGCTATGACTGGAGTGGGCGGGGAGGAAGTGGAGTCAAACCTTACTCACCCCTCCCACTGGTTGATTCATGGCCTCACAATAGCTGTTGAGATCTTATCCCATCATCAATATATGTTATTGTGATCACTATGTATGAGTGCAATACACACTGAGAACAAGTCACCGAAAGCTCCTCACAGCAAATTTGTTTCTTCTCTTCTAAACATTTTCCTCAAAGCAAAAACCTGTACATTGGCTGTGCTTAAAGACATACTGTGCATCTTAAAAAAAAATGCCCCCCAAGGCAACTTACAATATGTTAGCACATGCAGTATGCTTGGAATTGAACCCACTGCCTTGATCTTTCAGTTGAGCTACAAGACCTCATATAACCTACACAACTTGTGAGGTGACCACAGATTTGTATGATGTGTGGAGCTTTCAAGTCAACAGTCTTTCAACTAAATATAACTCGGTACAACACCTGTACTTAAAGATGCAATATACAGTTTTTGTCACAAACCTAATGCAATGGTTAATTATTTAAGCATGATGTAGCACAGTGCCTCCCAATATTCCTAATACATTCAGTATAAATGATTAATTTGAATAAAAAATAAGCCTTAGAATTTAATGGAATAATTCAATCGAAATCTGGTGTCATAAATGGCAGTATGGTGTCTATAAACATTTGTATCACTGACAACAAAAACTACATATTGCAACTTTACCCTCTGGTGGTACATGAAGATATCATTACAGGAACTGACGTAAACCTTAAAGTGCTTAAATGGATGGGACAAGCTCTTCTTTCTTCAAGCAAGGCATCAGGCCACAAGACGGGTGCATTGCTTGAAGAGGAGTTTAGAATAGGTTTGTTGGGATGGTAGAACCAACAAAATAGGGTTAGATGGCGACTGTAATATTTCCTACCCCCTGCCAGAGGTCAGTAGAGATGCAATTCTTCCTGCGCCATCTATATATAGATAAATAAACGAGTGAACACAAAGCACCATCCTTCCAGACCCAGTAAATAAATAAATAAATAAATAAATAAATAAAACACAATCGTAAATGAGAGATGCACAGTCACAGGCCAAGCTTATAACGGAGGGTAGAGAGAAAGAAGCTTCCAACATAGGAAGAGAAGGAGGGGATTACCAGAAATAGAGAAAAAGAAGAAAGATATAATACCTAGTTTCAGGATGAAAGTGTGAATGAAAAATGAAGAGAACTGAGGTAGAAAGGTAAAAAGTGTGGAAAGGAGATTTAGAAGCGTAAAGAGATAGAACAGAAAAGAGATAGAAAAGATAGTCTTGGAAGGCCTGAACATACCTGGTAGGTAAGGGCTGCTGGACTTGTTATCAACTGCAGGGAAAAGTGATGCTTTTAGAGTGTGGGACAACCAACAGAGCAAAGAGACATTCAACTGATCCACTCCACCACAGTTAACAAGATTGATACTGCAGGACAACCAATAGATCACAGTTACATTAAACAGATTTAGTCCAGTACATTCAACATGGTTGATAGTACAGGACAACCAGTAGAGCAAAGAAACATTCAACAGATGCACTCCAATACATTCAATGGGGTTGATGATTCAGGACAATAAAACCACCGTGACATTCATCAGACCTATTTCACCACAGTCCAAAAGAATGACACAACAGGAATTTAAGAAGAACCATTCAGCTGTCCACCACTCTATCCCACTTCCACAGGAAAACCAACAGAGCACAGACACATTCAACAGAGCAGCTCTCCAACACTGTTGATGCAAACCACTATTTCTCAGTTCAGAAACACACAACCAAAACCTTCTCCCCAGCCTAATAGGAGACAACACTGCATCGGAGACATAAAGGCAGGGGGCTTCAAACTTTTAGGAGGACAATTTCAACACAGCCTTTAAAAGGAGACTTTTAGAAGCGCAGGGCAATAACCAAAGCCTATGAAGACTGTTCTGAGTTCTGGTTCTGAACTAGCTCTGGCTCTGAATCAATTCAGACCCGGTTCAGATCCATTCTCTAGCCAGCACCTATTTGTAAACAAACGCCCAGAAAGGAGCCACCTCCTTTGTAGGCTGCCACCATCCTGATGAATCAGTGTAGCGAGCTACACAAATTACATCTGAAACAATGGATAATAAACCATCTGGACCATCTCACAATGGATAATGGGGGAAATAATGCTTGTGTATTACTAGGACTAGGTATTTAAATTTTGAATGCAATGAATTCAAAGTGATGTGTTTGTTTGTTTGTTGTGTCTGCTATTTGCATGTCCTGTGTGGTTTTCTCATGGGTATCCATCAGTGTTACTAGAAAAGGATATTAAACAGAAATATTCAGACACGAATGCCACAGTGAAAAACAAAAGAAAACTCTTGTGCCACATAGAAGGGCAGTTATGGACAAATGGACCCAAAGCCATCTGAGTGAGCTATTTGGTTGTCCAGCCATGATTATTACACAAAGGTCGCTGGAGTATCACAGGACGTCAATAACTCTTCCTACACAGTTCCCAAACTAAATTTGTCAATGTATCATTTTTTGTGTGCCTTGTAAAATGCGTTGTGTTTTGTAATAGACATAAATGTAAGCAAAGCTTATGAGTAAGAACAAATTTGAAAATGTGTGTGTAATCCATCAGGTCTAAACTCTTTCATGTACAAATTGTGTTAAAAACACTGTTTTATCACTGGCAGGATTATCAGCTGAGCTCAGACAAATCTACCTGTGACCCTGGGATACCTTAATCTGTGTTTATACAAGATCTTGCAATGAAATGGAGTTTGGTCATATGGTTCTTAACACTGAATTTCAGGCTTATCAGCCGAGCACAGAGCAGCTTGCAGTTTCACCAGTGTTTCAGCATTCCATGAAATGAAGTTTGGCCATAAGTCACAGCTGACTGGCCATGACTCAGGGATGAGTCAGTGAGCGATTAACACCCTGACACCAAGATGCTTAAAACCCACACAAACACACACCTACATTGACACACACACACACACACACACACACACACACCGCCCAGGCAAACAACTTCCAAAATGGAATAATCTACTCAAATTTGCAGAGCTACTACGACTGCACTTATGGGATTTTTTCCCCGAACTACTACCTAACCTGCCTAAGGGAATACTTCTTCTATGGTAAGTCTTGTCTAACTTAAGGGATAACATCATTGTGTTTATACCCAAGTTGTCACACATTTATCAAGACATGCATGTGTATCCATCAAAGGAAACCCTTGGTTCAGTTTAAAAAGACACCAAATTGTTAAGTTTGCAGCATACTTTCTTTAGTCACATGAGATTGGATAGTTTAGTTGATTACATTGTGGCCAAGTTCAAAATCTCTAGGTGACTAATAGCTGTCAGTGATCATATGCATGCAAGCTACTGTAGGCAGATTGCTAGTTCTCCAGACAAAATGCTATTCAAACATCGCATTTACCCCAATTGGCAAAAAAAAAGAGAAAGAGTATATTTTGTTCTGAGCTTAGCATGCCTGACTACACTCTTGTTGAAGTAGTCTCTATTCAATCAACCATTCATTACCATGATTATTACAGTTGTCATTCAATGTCTCGAAGAGCTGATAAAAATATTTCTCACCAATGGTATAATTCAGTATATTTCATTTTTATAGAATGAGGCCTATTACTTGGTCTTTCCCTTTTATGTATGTATTGTCTCTTTAGTTGTTTGCCTGTTTGTTTTGGGTATTTGTTTTGATGTTATGCTACTTATGTTATATTGTGCTGAAAGCTGACTGAGTAATCCTTTTCATGGCACTTTATGCTCTGCAATTCTGTATACTAATTGTCAAGGATTACCCTTGCTTCAGTCACTGAAAGGGTCTTCACCCACACACACACACACACACACACACACACACACACACACACACACACACAAACACACGCACACACACACACACACACACACACACACACACACACATACACATACACATACACACACACACACACACACACACACACACACACACACACACACACACACACACACACACACACACACACACACACATACACACACACACACACACACTCTCTTGACCAGGGTGAGGCAGAGTCGAAGCATGGTAGTTATTTAGAGCAATCTGGGGTGAGCTGGACCCTGCCTCAGCTATATAAGGAGCCGCAGAGACAGCAGGAGACAGCAGGAGAGACAGAGCAGGAGTGGTGGCAGGGAGAAGGATGAACCAATAGCAGGCCAGTGTATGTGTGTGTGTGTGTGTGTGAGAGAGAGAGAGAGAGAGAGAGAGAGAGAGAGAGATAGGAGACGTATGTGTGTGTGGTGTGTGTTTGTGTGAGGGTGACTTAAGAGCGGTGTGTGTGTGCATGCATGATGTAAGGGCCACAGGCAAGGAGAAACCTGATATGAGGTCTGACAAAATTCTTCTTCATGATCAATCAGCGGAGCTGTCTCCATCATGAAACATTCTCTCTCTTGCTCTCACTCTTGCTCTCTCTCTCTCTCTCTTTCTCTCTGCATGCCATTTTCTGTCATTACTGTATTTTCCTTTATGATCTCTCTCTCTCTTTCTTTCTCTTTTTCTCTCTCTCCTCTATGATCTCTCTCTCTCTCTTTCTCTATTTTATCCCCGTCCAGCTAAGCTCTATGACGTATGCTAGAGACGCAGGAGCTGTATCAACATATGCAGCTCACAAGAGAGGAAGGAGTCAGGTAGTGTGTGTGTGTGTGTGTGTGTGTGTGTGTGTGTGTGTGTGTGTGTGTGTGTGTGTGTGTGTGTGTGTGTGTGTGTGTGTGTATGTGTGTGTGTGTGTGTGTGTGTGTGTGTGTATGTGTGTTCAGCTTGGGTACCATAGGTTGTTCCATTATAGCAGAACATATCCCCTAAAAGTTCAAATTCATCTTTCTCTTTCTCTGTGTCAGTCTCTCTTCTCTCATCCTAACCTGCTATGCCTGTAGACACACTTCAGAGTCTTTGTGTCCTGATCAAACGTCAACGCCTTGGTTGGTGATAGTCACGACAGGTTGGATCGAAGTATATTTAAAAAAAGGTTTCAATGGCCTAATGTCGACAGGCAACAGGCAACTCATGCTCTTTGTTTTGCCAAGGCTCAGGCCATTAGCAGGTCAACTGTGTCCCATTTGGCTTAATAAGCGTTTGGCTTTGGATAGACTGTGGAGTGAAACTATAGTTTGTCAGTTCAGTATGTTTCGTTGGTGTGTGTATGCATGTGTTTGCAAGAAAGAGTGTGTGAATGTGTTTGTTGGACTACTTGTGTGTGTGTGTGTGTGTGTGTGTGTGTGTGTGTGTGTGTGTGTGTGTGTGTGTGTGTGTGTGTGTGTGTGTGTGTGCGTGCTTGTTTGTGTGTGTATATGTGTGTTTTAGTAAATTGCATACCCTGGGGTAGATGAGTCACCTCTGGCAGTGCGTCACACTTGAATTGCGGCGCTTCCTCTTTCTAAGTGGAGTTAAGGGACCCTGTGACACTCAGTGTGTGTGTGTGTGTGTGTGTGTGTGTGTGTGTGTGTGTG
>NW_027468640.1:17983975-18008975 GCF_046254945.1 Alosa pseudoharengus
ACACACACACACACACACACACACACACACACACACACACACACACACATACATAATGGGCCAAGGTCCTGTTGATTTTTCCCTGGCTGGCTTGACTTGAACATCTAGGTGCACACTGTGCTGACCGTCCCCACTTCAAAAGTGAAGGACAAGTGCCTGTAAAGGTCAAGTGCCTGTGAAGGCTGCATCATCAATGATAACCCCAGAGTGGGAAAATACAGGAAAAGGCTAATGAGGACCTCTCTTCAGACTTTCAAACTATACTGTGGACTTGCACCATGAAGACAATGTCAATCTAAAGCAGTGAACTGGATGTTTTTTTACTGATGTGTGCTAATTGCTATAGGGGTGTGTTTAGCTACATAATTGGTTCAATAAGGTCATGTTTTCGGGTCAGTGAATGTTTCTACTGATGCTGTAGGTTTGTGCTAATCACTGCTAATGAGTTCATGCTTTAAAGTACCTTAAGACAATGCTAAGGCAATTGGTATTGAATTTCCAATATTGAACTATTGAATAAGTGATATTGTGTTTTCAATCCCAAGCTATAGTGGGGTTCGTAGTGTGGATCTGGATTCACGTGCTTAATAGGATGTGACATATGAACATGACTTTCAAATTTCCCATAGATAGACTGAAAGCTCCCAGGAAAGATCATGTGGAGTTACAGTGACACGGCTTGGTTGCTCCCACAGGCTGAAGGGTTGCTGAGAGCTCAAACTAGGCTCAAAAAAGGCATTTTGCACTTATCATTTTCACATGGGAGTGTATCATAATTGATGTCCTTGGGCTTTGATCTCTCTCGTTCAATCTCCCCAGGCCCAGACACACACACACACACACACACACACACACACACACACACACACACACACACACACACACACACAAACACACACACACACACACAGTCACACACACACACACACACATGGAAGATTATCATGTATATTCTTCAGCTGATTTAACATGTGAATGACGCCATGAGTAGATATGAGATGAGACTCTCAATCACTCTCCTACAACATACATATCCCCTCCCACACACACACACACACACACACACACACACACACACACACACACACACACACACACACACACTCCTTCTCTCTCTCCCACACACGTAGGAGAATATCGTAAATTATGTCCTTGGCTGATTTAACGCTGTCATATGTCTTGTGATGTTATATACAAGCCCTAACAGATATGAGACAAGCCTCCCCTTAGACACACACACACACACTCTCTCTCTCCCTTTCTCTCTCTCGCACACACACACTCACATACACACACACACACACATGCGCACACGCACACGCACACACACACGCACACACACACACACACACACACACACACACACACACACACACACACACACACACACACTTATGTAAACACACCACACAGTCTCTCTGTCGCTCTCTCTCTCTCTCAAATACACACTGCTCAATCTTTTATAGGGCACTTTGCTCTTTGCGCCTCCCCAGACATTTTCTCACATAAATAAAAGATGCTAATATGTTCCTGCATACGTTGAGGGCCCAGATCATTTAAATAGACCACCAGGAACAAGCACACAGGCTTTAGATCAAAGGAAGGAACACAGCCTTCCCCTCATTTTAACGATTTAACTGGAGGACTTGTTGACCTCCTCACCACAGCGACACAGAGGGTCTGATGAGCATATGAAATAACGAGTACAATGGGATGACATTATTTTTCATCACTACTTTCTTTTTGTTCATCTTCTTTTGGTGTGTGGGAAAGATGGATGCTCCAGTTTCCATTTCACATCGTTTCATCACATGTTTTTTTTTTTTTCTGCCCCAAGGAATACATCCTCGAGGGCAAATGTGAATAGCAAACAACAACCCCTTTATCTTTATCTTATTTAAAGCCAACGTCCTTTATAGAACATTCTAGTCTGTGCCATGAAAACATGTTTTGAGGAAGAATCAACAGTTAGATTACCTGCTGTTCCAAACATTTGTTGATGCCAAACTCAGATCTGTCATATGGCATGGATGCAGTGCCAACAGACCCAACTTGTTATTGTTGTTGTTGTTGTTGTTTTTGTTGTTATTTTCTTCTCTGAATACAACTTCAAATGCACAGATTATCCAATGAAACCAGATCTATTCCCCTCTCTAAGGGGGGCATGTCGGTGGCCATGTCAACTGCCACCAAACAAGTGCCAATAAACTGCAGTACCCTCCGTCTCCATTAGGAGACAGGCTCCCTGGAATATTCAAGCCAACCCAGCACACAAAGTATCAGGCAATATGTGTTTTAAGATACAGGAAAACAAAATAATGAAAGTGACTAAGAGGATCAGTTGTGGACTAAGCTGAGAGGGATTGAGAAAGTGTGTTAAGCAGTAGGCCTAAATGGAAATAGGGCCCATGTGTCTGTGGCAGGGTTTGCAGAATTCAACTTGCAATTCTGCTTCCTGTTTGCTACCTCAATTGAAATGCAAGTGAAATTCAAGAATTGAATTGGAATTTAAGAGCCAGTTTCAATTCAATTCTGGAATTTTGCACAAGCCTGGTCTGTGTGGGGGTTGCAGTAGGGTGGTGTGCGTGTGTGTGTGTGGGGGGGGGGTTGTAGTAGGCTGGTGTGTGTGTGTGTGTGTGGGGGGGGGGGGGGGGGGGGGGGTTGCAGTAGGCTGGTGTGTAAGTAAAATTAGCCTCTCCCGTGACATGGCGGGGAAGAGGGATATGGTGTGGAGGGGTCGGAGGGTGCTAATTTCAGCCCTGCTTCTGCCCGCTGACTCCCCAGGAGGGCAGAGCCAGGATGCCTGGGGAAGAGGGCAGATAGAAGGGGAAGGGGGGGGGCTAGCTTAGATGGGGCAAAGGGGGCAAGTTTTGGCAGACTACGGCAGACATGGCATGGGATTCTGTCTACCCTCGCCAGACACTGGGATGTTGGCACAGCCGGCAGGAAGTAGGTGGCACTTACAGAAAGGAAAATATATCCCTCTGGTCACCTTGCCAGTGTAATAACAATGGCTATGTGTCCGATGACAGTGAAGCAGTGGCACCCTGGAGTTTGGTTTCAGCTTTGTATAATAGACATGAGATTTGGATGGGGGCTAAAATTGTGCCGTTATGCTTGATCATATAAAACAGATTTGTAGTAGATGTGTTTCACATGTTTTGAACCAAGCCAGATAAACAAACAGATTGCAGAATTATTCCCTTGCTATCTATGGAAAGTGGATATCAGCAAGTTAGCAAACTGACCTCTACACACACATGCTGAAGATGCAAAAATAGACCCCTACTGGATTACATCATATTACAACATATCTCCTGTTTAGTTTGAGCCCAGCCACAATCTGAACTGATGGTCCCTGACTAATTTTGCATACTTTTTTCCCTGAACTTATCTCAAAGAGATTGTCAAGTTAGATTTAATTGAAATTGCATGTGACAACACAGACCTGGAACACTATCAGAGAACAATGGCACCTGGTAGTTAGCTTTGAGTCAGGTTTTACCTCACCATATCCACTAGACAACTGACAGCCTATACAGTATCATGGGAAATGTAGTTCCAATTTCCATCCTGACCTTTCTTCCCTTTGCACTTTGGGATCATGGAAATTGTAGTTCAGCAGCTATTTCCCCTTCCCCTCCACTTGGCATGGGCTCTAATTGGACATCTTCCAGATAAAAACACCATGTTTTCCTGTCACCGCAGGGGTCTCTACTATATCTGGGAAACCTCTGAGGCTCAGAGGCTATAAAATGTAACCTATGTCTTGGACTTCATCCACATAATCATAAAAACATTCAATAGCTTTGAATGAGAAAGCCATGAGGACTGGACACATACACTATACTTGAAGCCCAGGAACATGTTTTGGAGCAGATAAAACAATACAATGCAGTATCTTTCTTTCTTTCTTTCTTTCTTTCTTTCTTTCTTTTGCCTCTGGACTTCCCTATAGTCAGGGGTTAAAGTGTGTGTGTGTGTGTGTGTGTGGGGGGGTCAGATAAATTAATAATAAATATATTCTTTCATACCAACGATATAGTGCGAAGATATTGTTAAAATAAATGGTGACTTAATTTTTCACGTGTACAGAGGTGACCAAGAAGCTATCAGAGCCCGTCTACGGAGAGCCTGGCCACTCCGTATTAAGTCCCATTGTACCGAATTTTGGTTGCAGTTCCACCAGAGTTCCACTGGGGATGATCGTCATGAGTGCAGAATGAATGGGAGTCAATGGAGCTAGACGGCTAAATTTGTCTCTTTCACCTGATTGTCGTTGACAAATCTCATATTTGATTGTAGTTTGTATAACTTCAACATGGGTTATAGGTCAAAAGTTGAAAGAACGAGTACTTATGTCCTTTTGATTTCTTACAGGTTGGGTCGCTGTTGCCCATAACACACTAGCATTGTGCTAATGAATGACGTCATTGACACGTTTGAAAGGCTTTTTAGAACAATTAAGTGACTTTAAAAAATATAATACTCAAACAGGAGTCCAAGGGATATAATTAAATGTTACGTACAGAGATATCAGTATCAGTAGCTGCTTAACCGTCCTGTTGTGTTCGCGGTGACTGATTGACGCTTCTTTTCTCTCAAAAATATTGTTACTTATTCTTATAACTTATTCTGACTAACATGAGGCTCCATGACTTTGTTAACACAGGGCATCTGAACACACAAAACAAATGTTGATCATTTTCATAACAATTTGAGTGTTTTATTTAACTTTAGAATACCCATGTGTATTCCCAATCAAAAATGACCTGCCATTAGAAATGAATGGGTGAGAAAATGGTCACATGTATAAAATTGGGTCCAGGCACAAATGTATTGATCAGATGGACTGTATATGTGCTTCTGTACATTAAAACACACACACAAACACACTCTGACTCCCCCTCTTTGCTTATATGCCAGCCCCCACTGGAACCTTTCCCCAATAGAATCTTCCCCTTTCTGACTTGCATGAGCTCAGGTCAATGAGGCCTGCAGGCCATAAATAGCAAATGGAAGTTAAAAAATCTGGTTATATCTAATAGAACACAAGCTGATACAAAGATCTATCATAACATTAAATGATAATATATGTTCTACTATGGATTGATAACAAGTTATAATGCAGCGGTCATTTTTGACCAGGAACACAAAACTAATAAACATGAAACGAACACAACAGGAGGGTTAAAGAAACTCCTGATCTTATCTACTGCTGTGAGATTTCCGCCTGTATTTCTTCCTCATAAATATTACATGGATCTGTTTGTCTTCCTGTGTTTATAATCAAGTGGTATAGACAGAAAATGTATAAGGTCCCAGCGAACATTTGAAAAAAAAAAAAGATTGAAATAAGAATATGATATAATTTGGTGCAACAAAACTCAAATAACAACATTTGTGGACAAGTTGTTCTCGACAACATTGTGATTGATATCTCCACAATGTCTCCTTTGCCATGTGTTAAAAACAGAAAGTAGGACAGCTGTAATGTCAGAATGGCTGTGCTACACAGAGATGAAAGTAAAAGGCGTTTACCAAAGGCCTGTATTGGTTGTTTAGACAGTTTATTAGTGACCGACAGCTGCATTTCTCTGCACATTTGCAGTTTTTGAAAGCGTGCCATTGCTCAAATGATAAATGAGATGGAGGAAATGGAGACAGCAGGAAGAGGCAGGGGAGAGAGACAGAGAGTGAGAGAGAGATGGAGAGAGAGAGACACAGAGAGAGAGACAGAGAGAGAGAGACAGAGAGAGAGAGTGTGTGTGAGAGAGAGGGTGGTGGGGATTAAGTGAAAAGATGTCACCCAAGCTCTGAGGAGGATAATGATATGCCCGTAGGAATGTACTGTGTGACAAAGGTCAAAGTTCAGTTATGACAGCAAGCTGGGTGAGACACTTAAAGGATCTGAACACTTGGATTCTGCTTTAAAAGTAACTATCTTTGATCTGAAGCATCCATGACTAACATTTTTTATGAAAATTCACTTCTTTTTCAAGGAATCATAATTTGACAGGGGCCATTTTGGAAAGTGCTATAATAAGATAAAACCCTTACTGAATTACTCGGGTCCTTTTTTGGACACATTGAAAATGTTTCGCAACCCACTGTCAACGCTTTCTCTGTAAGGGATGACAAGACCAAGTGAGGTTTCTCATTGCTATTAAGGGTCACTTTCCTAGACGCCAGCATGCAGTCGCTAAGAAAATCTAATTAAATGCTTCAACAACATGTCCCTGGACAGAGTGAAATAAATGTAATTACACAGATTGCTGTGATTCACCCTATGATTTTTGGAGCCAGGTGCCCTTGGATGCTGGTAGACCAGAGTTTTCCAACAATTCACACGTTGACAACAACAAACCGCCGTATCAACAAAAATGCTTCTGGCTGCTGTATCATTTGATTCCCTCTCCAGTGAAAATGTGTGATGCACTTAGACGCACTTGTGCTCTGAATATTATTGCTCTTGTATTTATCACTAGCATATACTTGTGATGTTTACCAAGAATTTAACTCAGGAACACAGGAAATAAATCTAATTACATTCTAAATACTCTGGAGCATCCGCTTGTCCTAACTGCATGCAAGCCTCTGACTGTCGCATAGCATTGAGTGCTCTTTTAAATATGCCGTTCCATTAGATAAGTCGTTCTATTATGTTATTTTCCTCGTTCAAAATAGCAGAACAACGTGAGCGAAAAGAAAGAAAATAGAAACGAGGCGTCAAACAAAAGTTCTGCTGAAAATGTAATCTAACGTTTTCGACGCTACCGCTCGCTTGCATTGCATGCAGTTACGACACAACACTTTTAGAATGCCAGGGACAACAAACTCACAACATTGTGCATCTGTGCAATATGGTATGGCTTGGTTTAATGAACACTGATGAAATTCAGCAGGCTAGCTGTTCAGTAATTTGTGTTTGTTAATGTAATTTGACTGATGGTTCATTCATATTCATTTATTCATCAATGCTGTGAGTTATTTCATTTAGGAGATTTTAGATGAAAATTTAAAATTGTTAGTAAACACAAAACCTAAGCTTATGCTTATGCTGATATTTGAAAATGAGAGTGACACTACAGAAAGAGAGCTGTAGAGAGAAGCAAGAGAGAGAAAGTGAGAGAGCAAGTGAGAAATGAATTTATCTCAACATGCGAACGTCAGCGAGTTCAACACTGCATTGCACGCCTGCTTGAGCCATGGAGTGATGGTGTGTGTCTCAAGCATACTTGACCCCTCCATGCAGAGGTCAAGGGATGATGCCACCATCAGCAGGTATCAATGTCCCTCCTACAGTTCGCCTGCCCCCCAAAGTCCCAAAAATGATACACTACACTATAGTTTCTCTTCCATTTCTCTCTCTCTCTCTCTCTCTCTTTTTTTTTTGAGAATTGCACCATGGTGCTGGAGCCATCTGTCTCGGCTGTCAATGATTATTTTATTTTCTGACCTCCTTGCACTTTTGTCTTCCTCCTGTTGCACTCTGACTCTGCAGAATACCTGTACTGTAACTGAGAGAAGCAAATCACCATTGAGGAAGCTGCAATAGTGGAATTGTGCCTATTTCAGTGATGATGACGATGATGATCAATGATGGTGATTTCATTCAATGTTGTTGTATCATACTATAGTGTTATTGTATTAATAATTATATGTACTATATGTGTTGTATTTTATTATTGTATAACCTTTTCTGATTCAAAATAATATCATTTGAATGCAATATTTATGTCCAGCTGAAAATGCTGGAAATACTCAAGTCATGGTTCTGAGTTAGTTTTCCTGAAATTCACTTCTGCTGATGAGATTTCCATGTTCCGCTGGTTACCTTCACTTCAGTTTATTCCCCAAACGTATTCCTCTTTGCCAGGTCCAAATCACATGAAAACACCCTCTCTATTATTTTGTTTCCACTTTTTTTTTCTACCTGGGCAGGGCTGTGAAAACGTTCTGTGCTTCAGAAATTCAGATTACTTTATGCAATGAAAAACTTTGGCTGGAGTATGTGTGGATTTGTAAGATTAAATTAGTCTAAAATCACATTCCCAGACACATTCCCCCAAATAAAATCATAAGCAGAAATGTCTCCAAATATGAATGAAAGCTGGGGAAAAGATTGTTCTCAACTGTCATGGGAACTCTGTGATCACATACCCCATCATGGTGGCACATCCCACATCCGTTGTGATCTGTCTTCAAACACCAATAGTTCTGCCAGTTTATTTGTCCTTAGAACATTCTGTGAAAGGCCCTCAACTACTGTGGCCTGACCAAGTGAGTGTAATTAAATATGGATAGATTGAATTAGCCATCTTGTGCTACTCATATGTGAAACAAAATTACCTCACTGGCTCTGTGTTGCTTTAAACAGAATTAAGTGTTGTGAAATTTCCCATGGCTGAAGGCTTTGCCTGTTATTACACAGCTCCTAAGCTAAGCTAATGTCCTGTGACAGATGCTAGAACTGAAGGCTGTTTCACAGTAACAGTCTCTCAGCTTGGTTTACACACTGGTACTCCAGAACATCAGGTGACTGACACTATCCGAGACATGGATGGATAACTGATCATGACTTTATATCCTTCATGTCGTGTCCATAGTCACCGGTCTACAGTAGCCAACATGGTCTTGGTAGATTCACCCCCTGAAGGATCTGCCAAACTTGACATCTCAAGCAAGAAAGGCTGACAAAATTTCATTTACTTATTCCAATGAAGGTTTGCTTTTCTCCTGTTGTCTCCTATGACTTTACTATTCTTACTTCCACTGATGCATTCCTAGTGCCTATTGTTGTCCATTGATTTGGCACCACCATACACACAGCTGGTTTAATCCCACTGAAATGAGTTGGGAAAGGGAACATGCAGAGAGAATGATGAGGAAAGATAGTGAGCGAGAGAGGGAGAAAGGGACGAGGGTGGGGGGGGGGTTATGTGTTGTCACGTCCCCTGGGTGCTTTTAGCCATGATGTCCGAAGCGCTCGCTTGTCCCGGCCTATTTACGGACGTGACTTACTGCAGCCCCTGTAAGGGGACACCTACATCGGGATAGTGGACGCTCTGTGTGCCGCTACCGCAGCCGACCCTCATACAAAACACACCAGCAGGAGTTCAAACCCCTAACAGAGACACTGCAGTGTGTGTTTGTGTGTGTGTGTGTGTGTGTGTGTGTGTGTGTGTGTGTGTGTGTGTGTATGTGTGTATGTGTGTGTGTCTGAGAGAGCAATATGGACAGATAGAAGGTAAGAGGACATTGAGAGATGAAAGAAGGAGATACTTCAAATGGAGGGGGAAAGAGAGATCAGACTATTTAAATAGAGAGAGTGATAGTGTTAGAGAGAAAGTCAAAGGCACAAACACTTCAAAACAGACACTGAGTTTCTGTGTGTGTGTGTGTGTGTGTGTTTCGTATGTCTGTGTACAAGATAAAGTAAAAAGAGCCAAATGGAATGGGTAGACAGAGATGAAAACCTAAATTAAGAAAGTACAAGGGGAAAAAAGCAACAGACACTGTAGGGACACATCGACAGAGGGCATATGAGTTTGTGTCACAAAAGCTTCAAAAGCCCAAATGGCCTTGGGTTGGGTTTTCACATAAAAGCTGAGTGATAGCAGTGAATTATGACTCCGAGCCCTTTGCTTTTGGTGAATGCTTTTAAGACATTATGCAACGTTTCCATCAGCAATGACCCTATCTCTACCTGGACAGAGGACGCTGCTGCTGCAGGTCATGTATTCATTGATCTTCAGGTACAGAAGATAGTGTGTACAACCACACTGCAAAACCAACACAAATGGCTCCATATTATCCACAGAGATGCATAATATTTCTACACTCCATTCTGCTCTAATACTCTAATAAAATGTAAAATGTCCAAGTTTTCATATAGCCGATTTTCAATTAAATGTTTGCATCACATGAGATTCAAGAGGATTCAGAGGAATCAGGAGAACATCTGGAGATAAACATGTCAAAGACCAGGAAGTCAGCCAGACCACACAGTATAACCTCAGTCAGTGTCCCACACCCATGACCACAGCTAAGACCCAGAGACAGAATAACCCAAACCCAGAAAGTGGAAGTCTATAAACAGCATCATATCCCATAAGTTCACCAATTCACCCACAACCCACATCAGCCGCTCATTTAGTCTAACTCTGACATACTCTAATACAACAAATCCTTAATAATTGACCCAGAACACACAGAAAGGACTAGAAGGCTCTGTGTCTGTCTTTTCCCACCTGTTAGCAACCAACGCAGAACCTCATCCTGGACCATCCATTCTGCAGTAAGAAAATCTAGCATCACATTTCCATAGCCTCTGCCCAGCCCTAAACCCCACCATAACCACTAGAACCTTCATCCTTTCCTTGCAGAAGTTGTCCAGGGGCCTCCGAACCCATACACACCCACCCACACCCACACCACACACCACCGCTAACACACATACACACACACACACACCTCAAGGACCAGCTCCTCCAACTCGAACTGATTCTGGGCGGCGCGGTTGTTTGCAACGTGCCGGTGCAGGTACAGCACCATCACGTCATACTGCTTCATCACGGTCTTGTAGTTGCTGTTGTGCAGGACGTGCACGCGGTCCTTGCCATCGTATGTGGGGATTTCCAGGCCCTTCTCAGCCCAGGCGAGCGCGCCCAGAGCCAGGATCGAGCCCAGGAGCACCCAGGCCCACTTCATGGTTCCGCTATAACCCAAAAGGACTCCTGCGAAATTTTTGGCTCTTGTTTTTTTTTTTTTTTTAGATTAAAATTGTTTGTTGTTGTTGTTTTAAGTTCACTTTGTTCCTGAAACGATCAGAAGTTGGGTGTCAATAGGAACAAGGTCCAGTTCGCTTCCCCGCCGCCCAGAGAAGAGCAGGACTAACAGCTGAGACCCCCCTTTATAAAAAGCACACACACACACACTAACACATACACACACATACACACACACACACACACACACACACATACACACACACATGCATGCATGCACACTGACACCAAGCACCGCGATGAGATGGTGGAATGGGTGGGCTCTAGCTGACGAAGTTGAACTGTGAAGCTACGTAGGCAGAATTGTGTGTGTGTGTGTGTGTGTGTGTGTCTGTGTGTGTGTGTGTGTGTGTGTGTGTGTGTGTGTGTGTGTGTGTGTGTTTGTGTGCTACAGGAGGGGGGTGGGAGTTAGGGATGATAGGGTGGGTTTGATTGGAAAGGAGACGAGGGGACAGGGAAAGTTGTTGAAGCCAGAGGTGGGGAGGGGCTTTGGAAGCTCATGGTGGACAGCCAGCACCTGTTGCTTCTGGGAGACGTAGCAGAGATGAAGAGAATGTCAGAGAGAGGGAAAGAGAGAGAGAGAGAGTAAGAGAGATGCTTGTAGATACCAACTTAAACAACATTCACAAAAGTAAAGAGAGCAAAAGACTGAAGACAGAAAACCGAGAGAGAAAGAGAGAGAAAGAGAGAGAGAGCTGTAAAATTCCATTACCATATTAAGTTTTGCCAAGGGCTACGACCCCATCTAAAAATAAAAGTACTGCCAGTCGATGGGACCAATATGGCCGCCAGGGTGTCCATTGTATGACACAGTATCAGTCTAATGGCTACTGAAGTGTCCATTCCACCATGGCACAAACATTTGGCGACTGAGGAAATTAACTCACACTGAACACATTGTGGCTTTCAGGACAATGCCATTGTTGTCATGGCAATAAGTATAAGTATAAGTATAAGTATATATACTCTTTTGATCCCGTGAGGGAAATTGGTCTCTGCATTTATCCCAATCCGTGAATTAGTGAAACACACACAGCACACAGTGAACACACAGTGAGGTGAACAGTGGTGGAATGTAACGAAGTACAAATACTTCGTTACTTTACTTAAGTAAATTTTCCACGTATTTGTACTTTACTTAAGTAGAATTTATAGTGCATACTTTTGACTTTTACTTCGTTACATTTTACAGCAATTATCTGTACTTTTACTCCGCTACATTTCTACAACACCATCGTTCCTTTTTACAATACATTTTATGATCAGATTTTTTTTCTCTCTGACAAACACGTTTGTTTTACCAGGGGGCGGGGTTGCTACCAAAGATTCTGGAGCTACGTGCCCAGCTTCTAAATCTTTTAAATATAAGCTTCTAGTCTAGACCAGGCAAAGCGTGAGCTTGTAGCCATCTGCATTCGGTAGGCTATATTCACCAGACCCATGGCTACACTGTACATGCAACTGTGTTCTGTGCCTTTCTCTGTCTGTTATCTGCAGCATTAAGGCCTCCTCTCCGATGAGATTGCTATCCGCGGATCAGCGAAGTTACAGGCTATGCCCATGCTTCTGCCACACATCTGATCATTTGCGGCACAAATGAATGGTAGACTATTATAGAACCGCTAGCCGAAAAAAACGTAGCATTTTCCAGATTAGGAAATATTTCTTAATTGTGTGTGATCAAATAAAGAGGCATAGCCTACAATTGGGGGTAGAAATGTGAGCGCTCATTCAATGTCTACTATGTGCGTCTGCGCAAGTGAAACTGAACCTAATCATGAAGACACCTTCCTCAGCAACTTTTCTGTTCAATCAGCAGAATTGGCATTACGATCCACCCGACGTTTCCCTTGTCTACCCCGTTAAAATTCAGGCTCTCGTGTTTTGCTGAATTATATTTTACTCAGCAGATCACCCTAGTAGATAACCAGAATTACAGTCTCTAGAATTGTAGGTCAGAATGTAAACTGGGCCACAGATGGTAAGCACAATTGCATTAGCTTGAAACTATCTAGTCGAGTATAACCTAAAACTAGCTTAATTAAAATGCCACAGCCCATACTAATTTTTCTTTTAGAATATAGATATTAAGAGAATAAATTATGCAAATACTTTTACTTTTAATACTTAAAGTACATTTAAAAGCAGGTACTTTTTACTTTTACTTAAGTAGGGTTGTCATTGTGGTACTTTTACTTTTACTAAAGTAAATATTTCTCTGTGTATTTGTACTTTTACTTAAGTACTGAGATTCAGTACTTCCTCCACCACTGGAGGTGAAGCACACACTAATCCCAGCGCAGTGAGCTGCCTGCATCAACAGCGGCACTCGGGGAGCAGTGAGGGGTTAGGTGCCTTGCTTAAGGGCACTTCAGCCATGCCTACTGGTGGGGGTTCGAACCGGCAACCCTCCGGTTACAGGTCCGAAGTGCTAACCAGTAGGCCACGGCTGCCCCACATGGTTGTTATGTAAAATGAGATGTGCTTGTGAGGATGTGAAGAATTTCAGATGAGTGACAGATTAACACATTTCTGATAAGTTATTACATATCACCTGTGAATGAAGAAAAAAATAGTAAAAAAGTAGTGCAAAAGTAGTAAAGAAGTACTGTAAGAAAGTCTGAAAATAAATGTAGGCTAAATAAAAATGAACAAATTAACAATGCAAAAAGAGATTTATTACTGCTAAAAAGTGAGACAACATAGGCCAAGAAATATTGTTATTGTAAGATTGATACTTACTGTAGTACTGATAACAAATACATATATAAAATAGACAGGTGGAGAGAGAGAGAGAGAGAGAGAGAGAGAGAGAGAGAGTGTGTGTGTGTGTGTGTGTGTGAGAGAGAGAGAGAGAGAAAGAGAACACATTCATATACTGTATCCTTTGCTAGGCTGTGCATGCTATTCATGAGCATAGTAAGCACATACAACAACTGTATATTGTGTACACTCACATATTTACAACTGATTATGTGTACTCCCTGCCTCCAAACACACACACACACACACACACACACACACACGCTGTCCTCTCCCTGACACACAGCTTTGGAGCCTGTCATATATTGCTTTACAAAGTGAAAGCAGAGAGGGGAGGAGTTATCTATAATTGTCAACTGACACCTGATCTGCCGCTCTCTCGGCTTCTTTGCTGTTTCACACTGTTTTTTTTTTACTGAGGGGTGCAGGTCAAGATTAAGATCTAAATTGTTGGACTGTTTGCTACTGTTTTGTAGCACAGTTTTGTAGACTGTTTATCAGATAATGAGAGAGGGCAGTTTTGTGTCATGCATTGTGATTGAATGTCAGTCTTTTTATATGTGTTTAGTTTATGTTGTGCTTATGTTGTGTTTGTGTGTAGCAGCTGCATCAGTGGTAGTAGTAGTAGAATTTGTAGTAGACGTAGTAGTAATGCTCAAAGCCCTTGCCATAAGAAATAATACTTAGTGAAAGTAATAGTAGCATATTAGCCTGTTTAGTACCCAGACCTTCTCAATTGGAATTGAATGTGTGTCTGGACAAGGTTCATTGACTTATGACTCCCAGCAAGGGCGTAACTAGCAGTGAAATTAAACTTAAATTGGTGCATTAAACTCTCACCAAATTGTTTCAGAAGTGCAGCAATCTTGTAAACTAAAGTTTTAAATACAGTTGTATACTCAATTCCAAAGAAATACACGTCCATTAGCTATTGTATTTGCGTGCCCGTGTTTTAGGGACATTGGGAATGGGCTTCAATGGCCTTTTGGCCCCTGCAGAGCAAATCCCAAATTTGCCAAATGTTCTTATGGGTATTCCCAGGCTATATATATATAGTTGCATTTTCTTGAGTGTGTGTGTGTGCTCATACGTCAAACTCAGCATTTCACATCCAGACACTCCACACAACACTGCCCTCCTCTGGTAGGAGTCGTAACGGCACTCAAATGCCCCTGCCCCTTGTGTATGTCAGTATAGAGGAGAGTGTATAAACCCTCACCTAGGACACATCCCTGCTCAGTTCCTGCTCCCTGCTGAACTCTTGCAAAGCTCATAGTTAACACATGCATGCAAACTTTATCTCAAACCTTATAATGGCCTAAAGTAAAATTGTTTACTGAATACAAGCTGGTTCTAAATTCTTGACTTGATGTAACAGATGGGAGTCAGTCTGATGAAAAACATTCGGTTTTGAGTTTTTTTGCCAAGAAGTAATAGTTATTAAATAAAAAAAACATTGTGGGTGTATGTTAAACCATGCGTAGGTTGGGCTCTTTGGCTTGAACTCCTTTCCAGTAGAGCAAGACTCTCGGGAGAGAAGGGTTCTGCATTCTGACCATTCTCTCTCTCTCTCTCTCTCCCTCTCTATCTTTCGCTCTTTGGTCTCCGTGGTAACATGCCGATGAGGAGAGGTGCCGCTGGCCGGCTGTGCCAAACCTGAGCAGAGCTGCAGAGGAGAGCATGGCACCTCTCAGCACAGGCGCTAATGAACGATAGCACCGCATCAGAGCTGGAGAGGGATAGAAAGAGAGAGAGCAAGAGAGAGGGGGGGGGTGGAGGGAGCAAGAGAGACAGAGAGAGAGGGAGAGAGAGAGAGAGAAAGCAAGAGAGATGGGGGAGTGGAGGGAGGGTGGGAGCAAGAGAGAGAGAGAGGGAGAGAGAGAGAGAAAGCAAGAGAGATGGGAGATTATAGAAACACAAAAAAAAGAGAGAAAAAGAGTGTGTCAGAGAATGGGGAAAAGAAGAAAAGGAGGATGAGGAGAGAAGAGAGAGAGAGAGATGGAGGGGGAGAGAAGAGAGAGAGAGAGAGAAAGAGAGGAGAGTTGCAGGAAGTAAAGGAACAGAGGGAGAGAGACACATGGGTGAGAGAGAGATGAAAGATGATAATAATGATAGGGAGGGAGGGTGACGGGGGGGGGGTAAGAAGACAGAGAGAGACAGCTGAATAAGGAAGGAGGGAAAGAAAGAGGGAGCCATGATTAGGAAGGGAGGAGGGAAAGAGAGAGTATCTGAGAATAAAAGGGAGGGATACAGTGATGAGAAAAGATGTGCAAGGGACTGAAAGGCAAAACGAAAACAGAAAGGTGGCTTTCATTGTATATTATATGAATACAATGAGGCAGAGGAGGAAATAGCAGATTGCAATGATGATGACAGTGATGGTAACGTCATGCCCTTGAACAGATTGTGGATGAACATTAAAAACATCATATTATTCATGCACATACAGTATGTGTAGAAAAACACCCCCCCTCCCACATACACACCCACCCACACACATGCATGCACACCCCCACACACATGCACACACACACACACACACACGCACACACACACACACACACACACACACGCGCACATGCACACGCACACGCACACGCACACACACACGTACACGCACACGCACACACACACACTTTGCTTGGCCTTTTCATGGTTGACAAATTCTCTTCTCTCCTGACCCCTCCTGACCACATAAACACCAGTTATTATTGACCCCACTTCCCAGAATCACCCACCATCTTGCTATAATAAGACAGGTGCACCTGAGACAGGAGACGCACCTCACGTCTCACTTATCATGGAGCAGAATGCTAACCCCAGCTGAAGGTTCCGGACCGGTGACACCATAGCAAGTGAGTCTAATAGGTGATTCTTCTGAAAAATCAGAATTGAAATTCTTAAAACTACAAGTTCAACCTCCACATAATCTAGTCATTAGTGCACATCATATTGTGCACAATTTCTCATTACTTCACACATATAGCAAATCCTTGCTATTGCTTGTGTACAGCTGTTTGTTGTTTTTTTACATCATCAATTGCTAATGTCATGTCTGTCGAAACACATTATACAGGTTCTCTGTTGAATAGTCCTTCCCCATAAAACATCTAGCTCATTGTTTGAGTCATTACATGCAAAAGTGTTGAACCAGTTGTCATATACAATCTGTATGAGTATCATTTTGTAATTTCTATTACCCTTTTTGGGAAAGAACGGCAACATTGTAAAACAGTCTGGCCTTTTTTTCCTGTGTGACAATGAATGGCATGGTCTGGTAATAAACTGCAGTGCAAACAGTACTGTAAACGTATATGACCACTGTCTGATATCCTAAAATTTTCATAAGAAAATGCTTACAGAATAAATGGTTACACTGACATCATCACTAAGTATTTTGACTATTTTGTTTATAGCAGTGGCAGTAACTTGTCATTTTGATGACACTGACATGTTGATTGGCATAAATATTTGCTTTTGTGACTTGAACTAAACATTTTGAGCAAGATGCATGCTTTTGCAGGTGATCTACTGAGTGATACAGTTTGCACAAGAAATGCACTTAGTGTTGTGCAAATGTTGATGATAATTCAGTAAAGGCACCAAAGTGACTAAGAAAAACTGTGATAAAGAAGGTTTGAATGATGTGTTTTTTCCTCTATAGTACACAACAATGGATTCTGGCTGACTCCTTCTGAATGATGATAGCTGAAATGAAGTACTTCACAGAAAAAACTATGAATGTGTTTGACCAGTAAGCATGTGTGACCATCCATAGTACCACGTGAGCCCTCTTACCTAACAGAGTTATAACAATGGACTACAGCCATCTCAAAAAGAGACTTCGGCCCACACATATCAAAAATTGACTTGTTTTGGATCAATAGAGATATGAAGGGCTCTCAAATGGCGAATGTTCCCTGGTGACAAAACACAAACAAAACAGTTTGCTTGTGGTTTTCACGTTGCTTGGAAACCACGACCAGGCCGATGACTAAGAACATGGCGTGAACGGTTGGTCAGAAATCTGTGAGTTTTGGAGCTTTTTCTCTCCGTTTTTTTGGCAAACTATTCACCACCAACTCCTTCTGTTGTGTAGATAACACACACACACACACACACACACACACACACACACACACACACACACACCTACGTGGTATTGACACAAACTATGAAAAACTGAAAGTCTGTCTACCCCAATTTCTACAAGCAACTCCACTGATCTCTTTTTCTCTGAGCTCATAAATCAGGTGTCTATTTTAGAGAGAGATGTGTGAGGTTTTGAGGGACACCTCAGCAGGGAGAGAGGTGGAGCTCAGACAAAGCCAAAATAAGATCTCTAATTAGGAGGAGATTCACACACACACACACACACACACACACACACACACACACACACACACACACACAACACACACACACACACAAACATCCACATTCATATAATTCATATATATATATTCATATATATATATATATATATATATATATATATATATATATATATATATATAAATAAAATAAAATATAAGGAGGATATTATCTCTTTAGGGTACACACACACAAATACACAGAGACACACAATCAGAACCATAGAGACATCATCATCATTTCATCATCATAATCATCATCACCATCATCAACATAATTTCATCATCATTATCATCATCATCATCATCATCCTCATCATTTCATCATCATCATTTAATCATCATCATCTTCATCATCATTACCATTATCATAATTTCATCATCATCATTTCAACCTCATCATCATCATCATCATCATCATTTCATCATCATCACCATCTCTGCACTGATCACCAGTAGGCCTACCATCACCATCATCATCCTCATCATCATCACCTTCTTTCTCATCATCATCAACATTATCATCATCATCGTCGTCATCAAAAACACCCATAAATAAGTATTAGTAATATCCATCTCAATAACATGCAAGGATAATATCCTTGCTTTACTGTAACACAGCAAATTCCCCCTATTTTGTTTCATAACAAAGCTGTGTCCAACACTGCCCAGTTCTTCTGTGATACCAGGACAGGACTTTATTAGAAATCTGATTTTAATCTTACTGTGACTGAGGCCTGCTCAGAGTTATTAGTATCTGATTAAAGGGGTGACATTCAATATTTGCTATTTACATACTGCAGTCTCATGCTACATCTGGTACATCGCCTTTTTCTCTCTCTCTCCTCTCTCTCTCTCTTTCTCTCTCTCTCTCCTGTCTTCCCCTTTGACCCATTCTCTATGTCCTCTTTCTCTCTCCTCTCCTCTCCGTCCCTAGTTTCCTGTCCCCTCTCCTGTTCACCTACTTCTGTCTATTTCTACCTAACTTCTCTCTTCTCTCAACTTCTGTCCCATTTCTATATCCTCCCTCCTCTCTCTTTCCCTCCCCTCTCTCTCTCTCACACTCATCTCTCTCTCTCTCTCTCTCTCTCCCTCTCTCTGTCCCCCTCTTCTGCTTGGCTGGGCAGTGTGTGGTATCAGGCAGAGAGAGGGGTAATGGAGACAGGCTGAAATGACTCTGCAGTTTCTTTGTGTCGTGTGGTACACTGTTGACTCATCGCCGACCGCCACCCCCTCTCACTTCTCCCCTACACCCCACCTCCACCACCCCAACAACCCCCACCCTCTCAACAACCGGTTCCATTCAGCGACATCCCAGAACAGGCAAATGAGAGAGAGAGAGAGAGAGAGAGAGAGAGAGAGAGAGAGAGAGAGAGAGAGAGAAAGAGGGACCTAGGGAGAAGATGACCAGTCAGAAAGACACACAGAAAAAAAAAACATGGCAAAAAGAACCTTCTGGAATCGTCAGATGATAGGGACATGTGCAGGCCATGTGGCTTCTGGAACAAAAAAGAAATGGATTAATTAAAAGAATGAAAATAGATTTATCCTAATCTTCAGAACTCTGAACTATTTTTGCCTCTCTCTTCTCTTGAATTTGTCCTTTCTCTCTCTTTCTCTCTCTCTTTCACCCTCTTCTCTCTCTCCTTCTCTATTTGTGTCCCTGTGAGTTCATGTCCCGGGGTGCTTTTTGTTGTTGAGGTTGTTTAGCAAGAAGCCGACTCTCTGAAGGGCCTCTCTTCTTGTTTCAGTAAATGAGGTGATCTTGTGATGGGAAATAAAAACTTCCTTATTAGAAACTCTGCTGGAGCCATGACACACACACACACACACAAACACACAAACACACATTCACACATTACTGGCGGTTTCTAAACTTAAATACAACTATCCTTTCGTGTACTTCCACAAAAATGTGCTCTATCTTACGCAAAACTTGGGCATTGACGCATTCAGAAGTTTGCTGTAAACCAGTAAACAGCCACAGTCACGTAAAGCATACACATACAGACTCACAAGCACAGAGAACTTGACAACTGTCCAAGTTACAATGTAAGAAAATAAGACACAGACAAACACATATCGAGCAGACCTCTCTCTCTTTCTCTCTCTAATCTCTCAATCTCACACACACACACACACACACACACACACACACACAGACACACACACACACACACATGCACAAGTTATGATGTTAGTGCCAGCGTAAACACAGACGTGGTCAGGACAGACAGAACCTTGTGACCCTCCCTACCTCATCAAAGAATGAAGAGGTGGTGATGAGCAGAGCACATGTGGTGGAACGGGCCCATGTGTTCTTACGTAACATTTCCCATTTCCCTCCTGCTCGCTCTACTCAGCCTGCCCTCTGCATGGATGCGTGCTTCGAGTCGCAGGCAGCGTGTGGCTAATGCCGGGCCAATGCATGCTGTTCCTCTTCTCGTATTTGGAACCACATTGCAGAGGGGCTTCAACTTCTGGAAGTTTCCGTATATACACACGAGGGGGCTTGAATATATGTGCTTTCTCAGACCACATATGATGACATGGCCATATTGTTTTTTTTACAGTTAGTTGTGATGTTTTCATACATAATAAATAATATGTGGAATTCTATTCATGTGGTGGTGCGGCAGACCTTCCACAGTATGAAAACAACTTAATAGCAGATAATTCAGATCCTACCACCACCCTCACTATACACAGACACACACACACACACAAACTCACACACACACACACACACACACAAACTCACACACACACACACACACACACATGGACAAGAGGTGCAGACATGTAAAGGCAACCCCCCTCCTCTATCTCTAGAGCGAATCTACAGCGTTGCAACAGACATACTGTTTGAGACAAAACAGATTCAAAACACATTCAAATCCTGGACGTCACATTCAAATAATGAAATGCTGTGTCTCCACATAATTACGCTTTCTCCATTTGCACGCCTGAGTTGTTTGTGTAATGTATTAAACTTGCTTTTTGATCCTCAGAAATTATATTTCTGATATTATTTTTCACTTCACCACATTAAAAGTTGTTTTTCAATGGGCACACCATTGGGTGCACAGAGTTATAATGGCTAATGCTTCTTATGATAGTGCAGCAGAGTTCCTGCTGTAACTCAAGTCTCACAGTGGCATTTAGTTTCCATCGCATAAAGAGAAATAATCGCGTTCATTTAAATGGGCTCAGATCCTGTTACAGTGACTATATGTCATTTGGAAGGCAATTTATTTTGAGTTAGGGTTGGCTGGTGTGGGTATGTGTGCGTGTATGTGTGTGTGTGTGTGTTTGTGTGTGTGTTACAGGGGGTCTGTGGGTATGAGGTGGTCTCAAATAATGAGAAAAGTCTGAGTGTGTGTGTGTGTGTGCATATGTGCATGTGTGCGTGTGTGTGTGTGTGTTTGCATATGTGCATGTGTGCGTGTGTGTGTGTGTGTGCGCTCACAGATGGCTGTAACTTTAACTGTAGGGTCATAATCTTTTGCCAAGATATTACCTGCTACAATACAGGATGTGAGCTGATGGATTTTGGGGATATTAGCGAAAAACAAATACTACTAAACAATAGTAAGTAGAGAGAGAGAGAGAGAGAGAGAGAGAGAGAGAGAGAGGCCCTTGCTCTGAGAAAAACTCTAGCAGACAGTTTTGACTGGGAACCTAAAAGGCAGCAGCCCTCCCTAATTAAGATGTTGGGATGACAGGTTAGCTTACCACTGACTGAGTGGGACTATCATTAGTTTCAACATGACTTCCTACATCCATTTATTATCCCTGGACACCTCAGGACAGGACATGGCACCTCTGTATGTCAAGCACTCCTGTTAATGAGCATGCAAAATATACAGAGCCTGTTGTCCTGTTAGCGAGTCCATTCACTGTCCATTGACTACAACAGGGTGATCATTTGCCATTGCTACATATGGTCTACTTACACAATTTCGAAACATAATTAATCTCAAATAGCCTATATTATAGCCTACACATCCCAAAAAGTCGATGCAAATTCTGTCACTAAATCAATGAGTCGGTGTTTAATCCCTTGTTTAAAACAAATAATAAATAACAGGTCATTTGAGTTTTAGTCGGCCAGGCCCGTGGCTCCGCGCTCCGGACGTGCCTTTGAAAAATGACAGGGGAGGAAGGCAGCGGGAGCGGGACGAGTTAGGGAATTGTTAGTAGAGGGCAGAAAAGAAAGGAGGTGGGATTTTCAGACCGGATAGCCCAGTGACATCAGGGCGGAAAAATGTGTGTGTGTGTGTGTCGGAACCAGACAGCGCGTGTGACGGAGAGCGAGAGCGCGAGAGAGAGAGAGAGAGAGGAAAAGGCGTTTCCATTCTTAAACCGGCGAGACTGTGTGTACGCATAAGCACGATCGACGCGAGCACAGCAACTTCCCAGGACCAAAACCGCTCTCAAACATCTTGTCTGCCCTCTTCACGCGCAGCCGTTTACAATTTGTTCATTTGAGATATCCAAAAATACAAACTGTCTACGGCGACACTGTATTTTGTGCTAAATTAAGTGATATTAGCAAGGTTTGGATTATTATACAGGGTTGTTTAAAGCCTTCATAACCAGTTATAGAAAATAACTGGACCACGATAACGGGAGAGCTGCCTCCATCACCGCTTAGAACACGCGAGCATCACCACGACCGACGGCTGACTCATTATCTTCGTTCGAAGTAAGTAACGTCCACTGTCTTGATTGGGAGTGGTTAAGTAATTTGAAATATATCAATTGCACCACGTTCCTGCAATCGTTCAAATAACATTTCTCTCATTAAATCTGTGGTTCAACAACGTGCATTCCGCCACATGCTCTTATGTGTGGCAGTAGCCTATCCTACATTGTATATCACTTCCTTTAGCCTACTCAATGTAGGCTATGGGATTCTGAGGATTTTGTAGGAGCTACTCGTCATCTGAAATATTGACAAATAAAACACTTAATTTAGACAAGTGACCACCACAGTGTTTCGCCGTCGTCTTTTCTCGGTTGGGTACAAGTAAACATATAGGATATTATATATATCCTAAAATAAAATTTTGTCGACTGGTCTGTGCCCTTGGTGGTGTCAAAACCGTGCATAAATGTGGGTTCTAGTGTTATTATAAATATCGTTTTGTCGCCTTAGTAGTGCAGAAGGGCGTGCGCTCCTATAGCTGTGATGCCTCGTTGGAATGCAAACTATGAAAAAATCGTACTCATTCTATTAGCAAAAAAGCGTAATCCGGAGCATTCCACAGCATGTGGGTTTCTCTCGTTTTGTTATTAACTACTTCCTTATACTGTTGTCAACCGGTGTCTTGTTATTGTGTGTTGTCGGTTGAACGTTAGTTTTTCTGAGTCGTGACATCCACTGATTTGTGTAGCCTACCCGGCGTCTCCCGCACAATTAATTGGTGCCTCCATGGACAGTACACGGCTTTATTATGTTATCTTCTTGACAGACATACATTTAAGTGTAAATAATTGTGGAAAATCAATGTGTTCAATATTATCCTGAAGTTTGAATAACTTCTACCAGCTGTTCACGGCAATGGTGGTGCACTCGGCGGAATAATTCATTATGAATACATACTGGGAAAATGCTTTTGATTCATGTGTGTAGTGACTTAATTTAAAGTGATTCAGATCATTTGTAGCTCAGATGAGAGTTTGACTTGCCACTGGCCGTAGAGAAGTCTGCACTTTCGAATTTAGAGTAGGCCTATTGATTTCCGCGTCAGCTCAGGCTAATTGCTGTGAGCGCGCACAGTCCGGCCAGCACAGCAGAACCGTGCTTCACCCTCCTCACCCTTCCTGTCTCTGCCGACAGCAACACGAGGAAGGGGAGTTGGCGATGGCGGTGGCAGGCAGTTCTGTACTTGTGGTCGATGTTTTGTTGGCAGACAGACAGTCAGTCAGCCACTCAAGAGGGTTTTCTGGAAGTTCCGCCGTTTTGCCCGAAACCTTAAACCGCTAACCGGGACCGTGCTGGCAAACAGTGGAAAGAGCCTTTGACCGCTTTCAGTCCCCACTCTGTGCCTCGGCCAAGTCCTCTGACTCAGAGGAGGCTTCTGGCCAGCCATTGCCGGCCTGGCAGTTTAAACATCCAGGGTTAACCATCTCCTTATATGCTCCTTTTTTCTCCTAAACTACACTAGCCGAAACTAGACTATGGAAAAGTGCCATGGTTTGTTATGTAGGCTACATTTTGACAATGTGATGGTGTCCTGGACATATTTGAGTATGAATCAAATTCAAGTACTTTCTTTTCTCCAGGTCTGGCATGTTTGCTGATGTGCCAGGGATTGTTTGACCTTCCTAGATCTCAAACCACAATTTCTGCTTTGGGACTCAGGTGTTCTCACAGCAGAGCCAAAGGGCAAGTGCTATTGATTGTGCTCTATGTGGGCTGTAGATTTGGCAGTTTGTGAGTGTGGAAGGCTTGGCATTTGTCCTAACTGATATATTGGCAGCACATGTATACACAAAACAGGCTTGCTGAATTTGCTCTCTCCCATGTTATTTGGTCCGTGACTGTGGCTTCTGCATGAGTCAAACGTTATAGTGTGCACAATTTGAGGGGTTTTAGCAAATGTGCCCACATAACAATCAAAACACCTGGACATAATATGGTCTAAAGTCCAGACTGTTGGGTAGAAAACCAGACAGATTGGCTAGCAACCCTATTTGAGACTACTGCATTTAGTTACTGTATGGGTTTAGTGTTGTAGCCGGTGCTCTGAATGATACATGATTTGCATACAAAATTGTTCCACTGATGGCTCTGGATTGGAGGGTATCTCTAATACGGGTTATACAAGGTTGATCATCTGGATTATTTTGTAGGTGTGTGTGTGTGTGTGTGTGTGTGTGTGTGTGTTGTTGTTTTTGTTGCTGTGGTTGATAGAGATGATGGTCATTCAGTATATTTTCAGATGGGACTGTGTGAATTTATTCTGGGCAGATGACCTCTCACTCTGTCTCTGCACGTGTGTTTGTGTACAGCACTGGTTGTGTGTTTGTTGCGGTTATCCGTCGATGTGGAGTGGCCGACCCACC
>NW_027468640.1:18013975-18016475 GCF_046254945.1 Alosa pseudoharengus
TATATAAATACTATAGGTTTTTCCAGGATAATTTCCCTAATTTCTCAATTTCCCAAAAAGTTGGCATGCTCCTTTATCACAATAACAAAGACTTTGTACCTGGCTGAAACAATGCAGTGATTAATGGTTTAGACTGGTGTATTAGGAGCATGAGAGTTGGCTACAATTACTTTTAGGGTTGTTTAAATCAGACAAAAAGGTCATTGGGATCTCCGAATTGATCACACACCTTCAGTGTCGCCTTTTAATGAACCAATGCTGTTTACTCGTGAGAGGTTACTACGGTGGCCTAAATAGGAAAACACACACACACACACAAAATCACAACAGCAAATCACAAAACACAGCCACAAATTAAAAATCACAAAACACAGCAGCTAATCAAAAAGAGATTTCCTAATTGCCATTGTGTTTTGTGATTTGCCATTGTAATTTTTGATTTACTGTTGTGTTTTGTGATTTGCCGTTGTGGTTTTTGATTTACTGTTGTGTTTTGTGATTTGCCGTTGTGGTTTTTGATTTACTGTTGTGTTTTGTGATTTGCCGTTGTGGTTTTTGATTTACTGTTGTGTTTTGTGATTTGCCGTTGTGGTTTTTGATTTACTGTTGTGTTTTGTGATTTGCCGTTGTGGTTTTTGTTGTGTTGTGCTATTTGTTGTTGTGTTGTGCACTTCAGGGCCACCATACAGGGTAAACTGGGATCACAGTGGAAAGCCTTCCATTTGCATAAAAATAGTTTTAGAAGTCTATGTTTTTTGGAATGCACTCAGTGCACAGTGTAGTCAGTTCCATTGATTTTAGTTGAAGCTTGTTGTTGCATCATAAGCTCTGCGAACACAATGCTACAGTTTCAAGTGGTGTGTTATTGTGGCCATTGCCATGGTAACCAGCCTATAGCGAGGGCCAGTTAGGAATGATGGCCTCAGCAGGATTGTTTCTGTACCAGAGCCAGAGGTCTGACATTGACGGCAGAACGCCATTCGACATAAACAATCACTTCCCCTTCCGTCACACAAGACGACTCAGATGCACACACGCACATACACACCACACACACACACACACACACACACATACACGACACACATGCACATAATCACACACGTAGATGGGCGCAAACACACACACACACACACACACACACACACACACACACACACACATACACACACACACACACACAAACACACACACACACACACTAGGGCTGGGATAAACTATTGTTTTTTAAACGATTAATCTAGCGATTATTTTTTCGATGCATCGATTAATCTAACGATTCATTTTTTCAATTCGATTCGATTTCAATTCGATTCGATTATCTCCCCATTAATTGACTAATAGCAATTTATGCATGTTGATTTACATATCTGAATGGAAAAACATGAATTCCTTAACATTGCAATATATGTTTATTGCTCTTAAAATTCCAAAGTAAAAGACTATACAAGTGCAAAGTAATGCATTCTTAGTCAGAGGTAGCATTCAATAAAGTTCAGTAGTAATTGAGTGCCTGTCACTTTAAGACATTCGTGAGCAAACCCTCGCAATTGTAACACTAACAACACAGTTAAAAGGCTGCTGATGTGTGGATGTAATTCATACGTAGCCTAGTTAGTTCAAATAACGGTTCGTACTTCTCCTTGGGACAATCACTTTTAAGTCTTGGGAAACACTTCCATTTACATCGGGATTTTGCAAACATTCAGTGTCAGAGTCAATAAAATGAGCCCTACATGAGTAACGAAATTGACAAGCAGCTGTAAGTAAGCATGCTAAACTCAACATCCAAACAGTATTCTAACGTTAGCTTTGAGATGTTGCTTGATTGCATAACTTAGTTTAGTCTCCTCAATGTATTATGTTGTGATAAGACCTTAGCGGAGTTAACTTTAATGCAGCAGTTTTGAACAAATTTATGCAGCATGGTCACAATGCTAAGCGGATTTAATAGCAATTTAGCCAGCCATGTTCTATGCAATGCTTCTATGTGGCAACAACAATCCTTCAACAATCTTGAGTGAATATTTTGTTAAATGCACATGCAGAGGAGTGGCAGCGGGCTCATTATGAGAGAGAGGGGGCGGGGCAAGGAAAGGCAGCGGACTCGTTATGAGAGAGAGGGGGCGGGGCAAGGAAAGGCTGCGTGCGTAAAACGCACAGCTCAATGAAATGAATGAAATTAAATTACCCACGTTGCTACTTCACTCTGGCGGGTGTTTTGGGTCTGACGAATCGACACGCATATTTTGCGTCAACGTATTTTTTGTCCCAGCCCTAACACACACACACACACACACACATACACACATAATCACATACACACATGCACACACACACATATACACATATGCACACACGCATGCATAAATGGGTGCACACGCATAGACACACACAGACACACACACTAGCCATTAACTAGAACATTAGGCTTTTGGCACTAAAAACACACTGAAGCCCCTTCTGGAAGTGTGAGCAGCATCTCAGAACGAAACGGGAA
>NW_027468640.1:18021475-18031475 GCF_046254945.1 Alosa pseudoharengus
AAGGGGAATATACTAAGCAAAAATGAAAATAGTTCTAAATGGCTAGGCAAGAAAAAGTAAATATGAAATAAATAGTTCTGTTTAACTATCTCAGAGTCACTAGGCCTACACATCAAACACACAGGACTGGACTAGACTAGCACTGACTAAGACTGACAGAGGTGAACATATATACAGGTGACCAGCACCATTCTTAATTACAGGTGAACACACAACAAACAATTAACACATAATTCACAAGACAGACTCTGAGACAAAATGATAATATTCCTCTATAAACTAATAACATACTCAAATAAACATCACATAATAAACACATTCAAAGCGGTACATATAGGGACGAAAATACAGAGCAACTTGATCAGGATTGCCCTGCTCCCCCCCTTGGCGCTTCCCACTTGAACATGGCCAGTTCCCTCCGGAACCCAATTAAAAGTCCATTGTTTCCCGATGGCACCCCTTTGCTGCTGGACAGTCAGAAAACAACAGAGGATGCCACCACAGCTGGTAACATAACATGCAAACATTTACACAGAAGTTTGTGCACCAACCTGTACGAAATAAATGTTACGCATAATAAATAGTCTTTGTGTTTAGTGTTATTTCCATGTTCTTGACGCGAGTGACGTTGCTTAATGTGTCTGCATTTATTTGTGTGTATGTGCGCGTGTATAAGACGGCATAGTCCATAGTCTGTGCCGTCAGGGCATTAAATATGTGCGGTCACATTTAGGACCGTCACAGTAATTAATCAGTAAAGTGTTTTTGTTATTGTTAATCAAAGGAAGTTGGATTGAAACAGGACAACTTTTTACTAAAATAAACATCTGAGATACAGGAATAGACGGTATTGGTGAGAAAGTGAGTTGGTGAAAGAGCAAGAGAGTTGTTAAGAAAGTGAGAGAGAGAGTGAGAGAGGAAGTGAAAAAGGAAGAGAAAGAGAGAGAAAGTTGTTGATGAGACTCACAGTAGGAGCTCTTGCGAATGATGTCATTCAGGGACCCACACCTGAGCAGATAATTATACACAGATTCCAGTAAGCATGATGATCACACACACACACACACACACACACACAATCACAGTTTTTTGTTTTACGTAGACTGTTCTGTTTCTCCTCTTATAAACACACACACACGCGCGCGCTCACACTCACACTCACACTCACACTCACACACATACACACACACACACACACAAATACGCACAAACATACATTCACAGACACTGACACACTTTCTCCAAACACACGTACATACATGGTGACACACAGTGTGTAGCACATTGCAGTGTGTCTCTAGTTCCCACAGGCTATGGGATATTTTTATCCAGCATACTTCCCAAATGCTAATGAAGTAAAAGATTTATCCCAGCCCAGAACATGTGCAGAGTTCACAGGAACAGCAAGACACAGACTGCTGTTGTGAACCGTGTGTTTGTGTGTGTGTGTGTGTGTGTGTGTGTGTGTAGAATAGAATATAGAATGTACTTTAATGTCTTAATTTGTCTTGGACTCATCAAAGCATTGTGTGTATGTGTGTGTGTGTGTGTGTGAGAGAGAGAGCGAGGAGAGAGAGAGAGAGAGAGAGAGAGAGAGTGTGAGGGAGAGGCAGAGAGAGTGGTATTTGATTTGTGTGTTAGTCTATGTCAGCCATGTGTGTGCTTGCTGTGTGTCTATGTGTGTGAGTGTGTGTGTGCAAATTTGTTTAATCCACAAACACTTTAACCGCCAAAGTCGCAAAATTGCAACAAGCGTCATTACTGAATAAAACAGATAATAGAGCCGAGTACAGTGTAAAATCTCATTTGTATCCAGAGCTTCGATTCAAGCCCGATATCACTCTCAAAGTGCAGAGGAAGTAGTACAATCAAATGTGACAAAACCGGAGAATACGTGCATTTGTTTGTATTGACACAGAAGTTATTCTGATCATCGTTTTGCGCAAATTGAAGCAGAAATACACCAAATGGTGAATAAAACGTTCACCTGTGATGAAGACTTGGATCTATTAATCACCTATTCTAAAGGCCTATTCACACCAAAAACGATAACGATAACTATAACCATAACGATAAAAACGTTCACACTGAACAATGATAAACAAAGTCTCTCCTTGTGTTAATGAATGTGACGGTTAAAATTTGATGAGTTCTGATTGGCTATAATTTTTTTTATCGTTCTGAAAATCGCTCTGAAAGTGATCCCCAACGATATCGTTCTTCATGTCTTTATCGTTATAGTTTTATGTGTCAACGTCGTCATTCATATTGTAACGATTTGATAGCGACACACTCAGTTGTCCAATCAAAGGTTTATTCGCGGAAGCGGGAATCAGTCAAACACATAGACCAAGACACCATTACATAGGAAACACAAGGGAAGTCAATAAAACAAGCACGATACACGAACAGGGTTGTCACATACAATACACCGGGTAAAACACATGAGGTAAAACCTAAAGAAAGACTACACAAGCTAACACATACATATCAAGGAAAACGCAACTACACTAACTAAAACCGACATTACACAAACCAGCATTCACACACATTGCATTCTGGGAGGCTAGCACTCAGTCCAAAAGACACCGACGTTACAATATTAACGAGAACGATATTTATTTATAGTTATCGTTATCCTTGGTGTGAATGGGCCTTAATTCTGAAGGAGAATATCTGACTTTTGGAGATGACATCGATCAGCTATTATAATCACGGTGTGTCTGAATGGAGTTGCGTCTTTTGCACGACAGTGTCCACTAAGCATACAATGTTTATTTTGACCCTTTGTCCAACATAGCTGGAGGTGGCAGTGGTAAACGTGATTCTAGTGTCTGTAATGGACGTAGTAAAGACAGCAGGGATAGTAAAAATAGGGCTCTGAAACTCTATAGTCACCTGAGATAGGAACAGATTTATTAGCCTACTTTTTGGTAGGCTTTAGTAGGCTTTGTGGTTATATTAATAGTTTACTAATGTTGGTTTACATTTGACTGTATTCCTTTTCATTTGTCATAGGGATGAAATGACAAAAAATAAAAAAGAATCTGCTCAAATATGCTCAACATCCAGTATTTATGGAAAGGTGCATAATTCGAAGTGGTTGCCATCCAGTGACACCCCTTCATAAACTTTTGATCATACTGAATGATTTTCACATTTACAGTAGAACTTTATCTCTGACCACTTTCAAGCCATGGCCTCTTGAAAAGTTAATGTCCAAATCCAATGTTTTTTATGGTGGCTAAAGGGTTAAATTCAATGCTGAAGAAAAAGGTTGGAGCTCAATTTTTCACAGACAAATTTTGTGAAATATTTTTTTTAAAGCCTATTTTTGTACGACCACCTTGGCAGCCATTTAAAATATCCCTCAGAATAGCTTCCATTAATTAATGATGGCCAGAGCTTTCATTATCCTCTGCCCTAATGAAGCTGACCTATGTACCTTCTGTCGTCTAACCAGGGCCCTGCCCTAGGAAAACCGATGCAATGCCTGAATGCCTTGAGAGCAGCAAAATGTAGTTATTTTAGTAAAGAATTTTATCTTAAAATAATGCCTTCAAACTCATTTTGATGATATGTAGACTCAAAATATTAATGTTGTCTTTGTTTAAGTAATTGCGATGTGTGCCTAGAACACCTGGTATTGTGGTATACTTTTGACCACAGTATTGCGCTATGTAGCTTTGTTGTTCTGACCAGGAACACGGCCATTTTCGTCAGATGTCAATGAATTAGGTGCCCACTTAGCAGTACATGGGTACCTATGTTGAAAATTGACAAAAAGGAGAAGTCCTACATTGTGTTATTTTAAAGGTTTTTTGTGGGGGTTTAATGTAGGACAGTGAAAATGAATATATATAGCAACAGAATGTGACAGAATGTTACAACAGTCTCAATGTAATGACTAATACTGCATTCCAGACAACTCGGAGGTCAGATAGGTGCTAATTGGAATCTCCCAATTTCAAACTTAGAGGTCAAGAATTCTGACCTCCTACTGGGAAAAAGTACAATGGAATGCCACTTGAAGTCAGAGTTCCCACTTCTAAACTAGGGGGAAAGTAGATCTGCCCCAAGTTGGAGGTTGGAATTGCTATCCGACATTCGATATCCAAGAGTGTCTGGACTGCAGCATAAAAAAAGCCAATGCTCGTTGTTGCCACGGGTGGCAATGTATTGCGTAAATTATACAATGCAAGTCAATGGAAGAGCGCAAAAGTTGATGATCAAAGTGGAATTCCTACATTGTGTAACTTTAATTTAATTCAAGTCCTGATCTAGCAGATCTAGTATGAGGCCAGACCTGAGCCAGACCTCTTTCACAGTAATGTGTTAACCAGAGAACGATACTATCTAAGCACTGACTTACTGTATAGGAAAATCATCTGCTAGGCTATCTGGTGAGCGATACCTCTTTGCAATGGCTTTTTGCAACGCTAAAGCTGCTCTAATGAGACTATGCCGCACATGCAATGCACTGAGGCGAGGAACCAAGTGTCTTCTAATGATGCTACAGTAAATGTTTGTGGTGTGTAATTACTTAGAATAGCAATGGCAGGGCAATGTTGCTAAGTGGTAACAGTATGTAATTGTGTGCTGTTGTACTCCTCGTTAGCCATTTATGCTAAATGCTAGTGGTATGTAATTATGTGCTATATTCTTGCTAGGAATGCTTTGTATTTAGCTTATGGTTAATGTTGTGCTGAAAACCCTTGTATGGTCAGGTGTTCTGCTCAAGGACTGGGTGTTGTAGATAAGATCTCCCTCTCTGTACTGGTTTAGGTGGGGATTTACCAGATTAAGGATAATAGGACTAAACACATTTCATAATGTAAAGTAAATTAGAGGTGACCAGTGGCTTCCAGGTCAGGCCGGGAGGGCGAGGTGGGATGATGACGTTCTCTCTGAGTAGTATGCCCAAGAGTCAACAAGAGAGAAAACCAATATTCCCATCAATTCAGCCAAATTATACCTCAATTTGAACTATTAGAAAATGAAGGCAAGCTCCCATACTTATAGGGAGAGCATACAAGTTGTGTAAAACTAGCTGCACAGTACCTGTTAACATGTCATAAATTGAGGAAGTGAGTGACACACATTGTGACATACTTTGCTTTCTAATATTCAATACCCATGAGAGCACAGTGATACATATACAGTATAGTATGTATAGTAATACTGTATCATTATAAGTTTAATTTATTATTCTTTCTTTTCATTTTTATTTTTTTTTATTATTATTTTTTTAATTTGTATTCTTTATTGTTTTAAACAGATATTGTATCTGTGTTGTTTTGTTATATGTTTGCTTTGGCAACACTGTTTCATTGAGTAATGCCAATAAAGCTCCATTGAAATTGAAATTGAGATAGATAGAGAGAGAGAGAAGAGGGGGAGTAGCCTAGATGTATAGAAAGGCATATGGAAGAGATTTAAGATATTCAAGATTTAACATTTTGTTGCATCCAAGTGACAGGGAATGAGAGAGACACTCTGACCGCTGCTCTAACCTACTCACCCTGCTGCTAGTCCTCCACTGACCTAGTTACCTCATCCTTCTCTCCTCTCATCCTCTCATTCAACATTATATTTATCCCCCGTTTCTCTCTCTCTGTCTCTCTCTCTCGCTCGCTATCTCTGTGCCGTGTTGCTTTTGCTGTTTTCTGTTTTTCATGTCCTCAGCAACTGTATCCCTGTTTCTGTCAGAATGTTTTCATCCCTCCCTCTCTCACTCTCTTTCCATCCTCCAATCTCACTGCTCTCTCTCTCTCCCTTTCTCTCTCTCTCTATCTCTCTCTCTGCCTCCCTGTTTCTCTCTCATTTAAATCTGGCCATCTGGTATACTCCTAAGGGCACGATGAGGTGATCGCCATTTAGATTAAACAGGCAAAGCAATGTGACACACGCACACACGCGCACACACACACACACACACACACACACACACACACACACACACACACACACACACACACACACACATACACACACACACCTAGACATGCATGCACATGTAGAGACACACTGTTTTTATGTTCACACATTTTGGATGCGTGTGCAGACCTCATGTCATATTCCCATACAGACGCATACTAATAAATCCACTGCCTATCGAGGCCATGCAAACATGAAATCCGCCGAATGTTTTGGCACAGATGTGATCTGGGTGAAGCAAATATGGGGGGTGGATAAGAGAGAGAGAGAGCGAGAGAGAGAGAGAGAGAGAGAGAGAGAGAGAGAGAGAGACTTAACGGAAGGAATCCAGCTGCTGTTTTTTCCTCCTCTGCCTTGAGCCTGGCCAGGAAGTGTGTCCATGGCAACGACAGGAAGTGTGGCTGGTCGGTCACTCAAAGCTGGGTCGCCTCAGAAACTGGGGTTGACTCCCCGTGAGTCAACGGGCGGGTAAGATAGACGAAGAACACGAAGAAGAGAAAGAAAGCCATAGAGAGAGAGATAGAGTGACAGGATGAAGGACACAGAGAGAGAGAGAGAGAGAGAGAGAGAGAAAGGAAGAGAGATGGATGTAAATAATGGGGGAGAAGGAGACAGGATATCCTCAGTGGGATGATCTTGCACTGACCCGGCAAAGTCTTTATGTAACAGAGGAGGAAGTGAGTTTAAGTGTTTACCTTTGGGAGAGGAAATGTGTGTGTGTGTGTGTGTGTCTGTTGAGTGTGTGAGTGACCATGTGTTTGTTTTTTGAAGACATACTGTATAGCATATTCCTCTCCATATCAGCTATTCAGCTTTTAGACCATGACCCCTCATTTTGCACAGTGTTTGTTTTTAAGAATTACAGATCTATTTGTTTTTGAATATGTCTCAGTGGTTGTGTTTGTGTGTGTGTGTGTAAGTGTGTGTAAGTGTGTGTGTGTGTGTGTGTGTGTGTGTGTGTGTGTGTGTGTGTGTGTGTGTGTGTGTGCTGTGTACTCAGGGTATATTCATTCCTCTCTCGTTAATTAGTGTCCATAACCCTTGCTTGCTGATGTGCCCATTGTGTGGCATAATGGAAGTCTTCTGTGGGCTGTGAGCAAAATGGCTCTGATTTCAATGCAAATGCTTTCCAGTGTACACAGATTACATGCTTTTCTTTGGAACTTAAGAGTGTGGGACTTGCCTACCCTTTGCACGCGTGAGCTCATTAGTTTGATGGTTAATGTCATTTGACTGTTTTATCTGTTCACTGTTGTACTGTATCTGTACTGTTTGTATATGAATAAGCATGCAATCTGATTCCTACCAAATGCTTTTGTCCAAAGGGAGATTCATTTTTAGGCTCTCCTGTATGACTATGGACTCTGTATACACACTCTTATGCATGTGTATGCACACTATCTCTCTGCACATTTTTACGTGTGTGCTTGCCAATGCATTCTGCTCTTCTTATGCATATGTATAAGTATGAGTGCACTATCTTTCTGTTTAAGTATATGAAAATAGGCTATCTTTTTGTTCTTTTTTTGTTTATGTGTGGCATATTCTGCATAGCCTTCATAAATGCACAGACTGTTAATGTGTGCAAATGTTTGCAGTAACTTCTTATTCAGTGGCATTCCAAAATCCGTGCGTGTGTGTGTGTGTGTGTGTGTGTGTCTGTGTGTGTGAGAGTCTGTGTGTGTGTAAGTGTGTGTGTGTGTGTGTGTATGATTTAGGTATATGCTCATGTGCTTATGTGTTTGTTTGAGGTAGCATGTTATTTGTGCCACACTGTATCTGTATCCTTACGTGTGTGTGTGCATATTGTTATGTACACTGAATTATCAGCAGCCCCGTCCACATGGCGTTTTGGCTTTGGTGACCTTCGACCTCTCTTACACAATACCCCCTCCTGCGTGAGCCAGAGGGGAGAGCAACGTGCTGGACACGCCCCCACACATCTCCCACAATGCACTGGTGCGGAGGAGGGATTGGCAGGGCCCATGGCCCACGATGCACCAGTGCTCGTGTTCTGGCTTCCTGGTGCCGCATTCTGTGGAAACATTTAGAGGGAAATAAGAACTGTGTGTGTGTGTGTGTGTGTGTGTGTGTGTGTGTTTCATTTTGTGGTTATCTGGTTGGATTTACGTGAAAAGGTCAATACTCATTAAGTGGAAAGAAGCAGTCTCTCTCTCTCTCTCTCTCTCTCTCTCTCTGTCTCTGTCTCTCTCTCCCTCTCTCTCTCTCTGTGTATGTGTGTGTGTGTGTGTGTGTGTGTGTGTGTGTGTGTGTGTGGGGGGGGGGTGGGTGTGTGTGCATATTTTTGTGAGTTGTGTGAGTAACAGAGAGAGTTGAAGAGAGAACAAGTGATTCCGTAGCTCTTTTGTGTTTTATGGAATGCCATGCACCTGGTTTTCATTTGGGTACAGTTTGTGTATATGTACAGACTGTGTGTGTGACAAACTGTCTGTCTTCCTGTGTGTGTGTGTGTGTGTGTGTGTGTGTGTGTGTGTGTGTGTAAAAGATATCCGCCTCCATTCAATGCTGACACAGACCAGCACAAAAACAGATGTAGCCTCCAGTGCCACAACAGAAAACTCCGGAAACGGCGGCCTGTTCTAACAGCTGTATCTGACACACACTCACTCACACTCACACTCACACACACACACACACACACACACACACACACACACACACAGACTCACACACAAACTCTTAAACATCTACATGCAACCTTATGGTATGCAATCACAAAGTATAAATTACATAACATGGGTGTCAGTCTAGTCCACCACAAAATATCTGGGGCACACTTATCTATATATAAAACTGTTATGTTACATCTATATGATGGATAGTATGGTTTTATTTTGAGGAGGAGAAAGAAAGATGAGAGGAGGAGAAAGGAAATGAGCATGGAAACAAGAGACTACTAGAGATGAGTGGAAAGAACAGAGAAGAGAAGAAGAAAGGTAGAGAATAGAAAAGAGGAGAGAGGGCAACCTTGCAGTGGAAATAAACAGACACTGCTCCATTTCTCCATTTGAACGTTATGACAAATAATTATATTTCCAAGGATTGCCACAAGTCTGTGCCAGCCTGAGGTACACTAGGCTAAAGGAACTCTGTTGTTCTTAGCATTAGCTTTCGCACCATTGTACCCAAACAGCCATGCTAATAAAGTCACTTTGAACTGAGAAAAGAAGAAAGGAGAAGAAATGGATATCATTCAAGATAAGTCAACGACTTTACAGTCAAATACCCGAACACAGACATCGGAGGACAAGGAAAGAAGGAGGAGAAGATAGCCAGATCTGAGAAAAGAGGGTCCGTGAAAGGAAGGGATGGCTGAACGACAAAAGGGGACACTAAGCTATAGAGACAGAGACTGATCGCCGAGCTTTCCTCTGGTCAAAGCTGATTTAACCGAAACTGCCTCGTCGTGTTTCATCTTCTATTGTTTTTAGAGGCAGTAAAAAAAAGAATGACAGTATAGGAATAAAAGAGCACAAATGAAGGCAGTGGCCTACATTTCTGCTGTGTGTGTGTGTGTGTGGGTGTGTGTGTGTGTTCGTAGCGCATGCTGGCGTGTTTGGCGTGTGTTTGTTAGCACGAGCGTGGCTTCTCTTTACGCTAATAAGCCCTGACAGGCTACTCGGCCTTAGTGGAAGCACACAGCATATTCCTCCAACCGTCTCGCTCTCCTCTCCTCCGCTCCCCTGCACTCTCTTTCTCTCACTCTTTCTCTCTCTCTCTCACTCTCTCTATCTCTCTCTCTCACATCTCTCTCAGTTCTGCTCTCTATTCCTGTTTCTCATCTTTTTCTGTCTTGCTTCTTTTCCATGTCACTGTCATCTTCCTATTCCTCGTCTTCCTCCTCATCATCATCGTCATCTTCATCTTCATCTTCTTCTTCTCACCTTCGCTCTCCCTCGTGCAGTTAAGTGGTGTTTTGGTAGAGGAGAGAGGACCATACTGATTTTAAACAGAGCTGCAGGTTGTGCTTCGACTGATGAGATTCAGGGACCGTGCTGCTGTTTCCCCCTAATTCTGATTCTGACCTTTACCTCTGGCTAAT
>NW_027468640.1:18038975-18268975 GCF_046254945.1 Alosa pseudoharengus
TGCGTGCGTTTGTACATGGACATGTGGGTTTTGCATGTGTATCCAGTACATGCGTGTACTTCCAAGTGTTCATGGTGAAGGTCTGAAATACTCTCTGTGCATGAGAGGAGGAGAGAATAGCACAAGAACAGTGGGGAAGGCAGGAAAAGGAAGGAAAAGACGCAAGCAGTAGCCAATGAAAAAGTCCCATCATCCCTCTGTTGCCCACCCTGTCCCTTACAAACACCATTAAAGGTGCAGTCCTTGATCGATCCTGTTGTTGTTCATATCTGAACTCAGTAGCCAGTAAAATGCATCTCTCCCTTCCCTTCAGTGCACCCCAACCTGAAGCAACATGTTGATTGGCTAGAATAGTGTATTAGATAGATAGATATATAGAGAGATAGATAAATAAACAGATAGAATCTTTAATATCTCAGGGGGATAATCGTTTCCACACATCCTCATTTCATGTTCCATAGCACCGCACCACATATTACATGTAACACATATATCCCATCCACCTATGCAGTATACAGTATATCCCATCCACCTATGCAGTATACAGTATATCCCATGCACACAGCACATATAGCATATGAAATATAACAAGTCACACATCCATCCCCATTCAAAACAAACACATCACATTAAGACACTCAAATAGACACATCAACGTAAGACACAGGTCTTCGTACTGTGAGGTTCCAAACTATGTAGCCAGAAGTGTGTACGTACACCAGAGTGTTTTTGAGAACACACCCTACAGACAGCTGGAAAGAACTGATAGGTGTTCATCTGTCTGTCTGTCTGTCTATCTATCTATCTATCTATCTATCTATCTATCTATCTATCTATCTACCTAGCCTTCATCTATTCATCCATTTTTTTTTTCATCCATGATTCTTTCTTTGTTTCATTTGGCCAATTATTTAACTTGCAGGAGGTTTTCTAAGACAACCTTCCCATTGCCACAGATTACTGTCTTGAAAAACAAACCGTATCTTTAGCTGAGATTATCACGAAAAGGGTCTCCTGCAGCCAATCGTTGTTGAAATGTTTGGCAACATTACAGTTGGCCAGCCAATCGTGAATATTTTGGTGGATAGTACCACCACATTTGGTCCAATCAGGATTAACACTGATGATAACCTCAAGCTCTGGAAATAATCCTCTTCACCATGGATAGCTTGAGTTGAAAACGTGTTACCACCAAACTGAGAATATGTATATTCCATTTTAATATTTTAACTGGCATTGTGTTCTACATTTACATTTTTAGTCGATGTACGGTGATGATATTATGTACTGTAGGTGCAGAATTACACAACATAATTTTGTCTTTCAATGTCATGAGATGCATTCTTGTTGACGTGTTCTCTGCTGCTCTCTGTTGGTGATATGGTGTAAAAGCACTTTTGGTATTTAGGTCATCTTTCAGTACAATCCCACAGCGTTTGTTTATTTATGATAAGACAGCCAGACAATAGTGAAGCACAAGGCCAGATCTTTCAGCATGCTGAGCAACGTGTGAATGTGTGCATATTTGTGTGTGTGTGTGTGTGTGTGTGTGTGTGTGTGTGTGTGTGTGTGTGTGTGCGTGTGCGGGTGTGACACACACATAAAGAAAGAACACAATGTGAGGTGCCTTTGTTTTCCTGCTGCCACTAAACAATTGGCCTGTTATTTATTTATTTATTTATTTCACACACACACACACACACACACACACACAAACACACACACACACACACACACACACAGGGTGACAGGACATTAGAGAGGCCACATTTGAGATTTGAAACATCCCAGTATGTGGTGCTGATGTCTGTTGTGTCTATGTAAGACAGTTACCTCTTGTCACCCCTCTTTCTAGGCCTACTGTGTGTTTGGGTGCGGAAACATGCCTTTATCAACCATTTCCTCATACTGAACTTGTTTAAATATAGATTTATGTAAATAATACTTTTTAATAATGGCACACAAGCCTTGTGTGTTTGGAACCTTATCAACTGCTGAAATATACAATAGCATTCTGCTGGCCTCATCGGTGTTATTTGGTGTAACTTCATTTTAACCCTAGAGAGAGATAAAGAGTAATCATCCAGGTTTAGTTTATGTCTAATGGTGTAGAACAGGGGTTAGAGTAGAAAAACCGCACTCTCAAGTATTTTCTCATTACTTTTTTATTAATGCCATGTCCACAGACGCGTTTCGGCCTAAGCCATCGTCAGTGTGTAGAACAGGGGTTGTCAACTGATTGTGACCCTGGGATCACCACCTGACTAAGGAAGCAACCTAAGGACCACCAATGAACAGAAAATCGAGAAAACATAAATGTACGGTTCAGAATCACCAGCAATGCCATAATGGGCCACCAGGGCCGCCAAAGACCCCTGGTTTGGAATCATTTAGATACAGTACCTGTCACTATTCCACTTCAGGTTTTGAACAAAGCTTTGGTGTTTTCAGATGTGTCATTCCTGTAAGGATGTAATGGAAGATTACATGAAAAATAGCAACATCCTCAGTCAATTTTGTTGTGTAGTGGTGTTGCATGGTTGTGTGTTTACTAGCTAAATTCAACCTTGATTGATTTTGATGACACTTTTGATGACATTGATTTTTTTTTAAACAAAATCGTACTTCTGTCCCTCTCTCCCTCTCTTTTTTTCTGTCTCTTCACCTTCTTTTGCTCTCTTTGTCTCTATCCCTCTTTATTCCTGTCTTCACTCACACAGACCATGTCGGAGTACAGTTCCCTGCTGAGCGATCTCTCTGAGAACATCACCAACGAGGACCTGGAGCAGTTGAAGTCCGCGTGCAAAGAGGACATCCCAGAGGAGCAGAGCAACACCATCACCTCCTCCAAAGAATGGTTTAGCTACCTGGAGAAGAATGACAAACTGGCACAGGGTACGATGACAGAGGGGGAGAGAGAGAGAGAGAGAGAGCGAGACAGATGTCCCCACACACACACACACACACACACATGTGTGTTAGATTATGAAGTTAAAATGAAAATTGAGTTGTGCATGTCTTTTCAGATAAGCAGATACATTTAAAAAAAATATATGCTATTCATTATTAAAGTGGTATTTTTTTTCAACTCTGATTAATGATCACAGAGGTAAGACTTTGAAATTTAGTTATTTTGGGCCATATCTCTAGCCTGACGAGCCAGACCCACATCAAGATGTCCGTGGGGCGGGATAACGGTTGTCTTTCAAATTCCCTCTGCACGCAATAGGATAGCGCTACAACTCATGAGTCCCGTTTTCCCACCAGCAGAGCTAGTTGGCTAGCTGTTCAAACTTTTGCCAACTTAAACAAAGCTTAACTCATGTCACGCTGTTCCCCAGCAGCAGTATCCATCTTCTTTAATTGTTTTCAAGTAGCAGGGAATTCATGCTGAGACGCAACTCTGCCATCATTAGGCCTATGTTAAGCCCGCCTACCGACTCTATACACGATGTGATTGGCCAGCTCGCAAGCCAACGGAGAGTTGCTAGACTAGGGTGCCGCTAGGGTGCGTCAAGATTTCTAAGCTACCATATCTCCCTAATAAGCAAAAAATAAAGAGAACCTAACAGATTTATTAAAACTTTTCAATCACGGTTTCAGTCATGTAATTGCAATACCAAATAAAAACAAATCTACCCCAATAAACAAGCATATCAAAGTTTCTCAGGGCAGTGGTAACATAGTGTCTAACTCATTGAATGCCAAGCTGTTTTCTGGAGCTTTGTCCTAGAGTGCCAGCAATCTAGACCATTGTTGATGCCACAGCATATTCTGTGTTATAGCTATGAACACATACAATGGCTCGTTTAAAAGGTGAAAGCTCTCGGTGGGTGCAAACCGTGTATTTCTACACGCCTCTGTTCCTGAGAAATCCCAAGCTAAACAGTGGCTAGTTTTCATCAAAATCGCTGTTTTTTTCTAGAAATGGAGATATAACGTCTTTCATGAAATATGAAGTGTTGCCTGTTACTTACTTGTGTAAACTTTCCGGGAAGTGATCAGCGAGACCTGGCGAGACTGCCACCTAGTGATAGACCCACGAAAATGGCCTGGTTTTGACCTGACGTGCATGCGTCACTGATTCGACCGAAAGCGGCAACCGAGTTATGATAAAATGTCCAGATAAAATGTCCAGATTGTGCGTTTTCATGAGTTTTCGATCATCATATATTTCATTTCCATTAATCACAGAGTTCCCAAAATCACATATAAGGTGTGTTAGAGTGTCTAGTTTCGTAATTTAAAAAAAAAAGCTAAAAGCGTAAAATTACGTTTTTGGCACTCAATGCATGGGAAGGAAAAACGTAATATTACGTTTTTGGCACTCAGTGAGCTAAGGAGCTGTGCTTAACCCCAAGTCTGAGGAGAATGGCCATTGTAGTATAATTGACACATGTAAGTCTCTTTGGATAAAAGCGTCTGCTAAATGAATAAGTGCAAATGTGATGTTTTTCTGGCTTGTGCCCACACAGATAACCTGTCCTACATAGAGCACATCTTTGAGATCTCCCGGCGACCAGACCTTTTGACCCGTGTCATCGAGTACCGCACGACTGTCCTCAAGATCTCTGAGGATGACGAGATCGACACCAAACTCACACGCATCCCTTCTGCCAAGAAATACAAGGGTATGGCTCCATCCTGACCATAGCTTCTCTCTTTCTAATTCTCCTCCTATCTGTCTCTCTTTTTAATTCCATCTCCCCTCACTATCTGTCTCTCTCCCTTACTTTCTCTGGGTCTCTCTCTTTCTTTGTTTCCCTTCTGTCCAATTGTAATTGTATAGTAATTGTATCAATTGTGTGCTGAGTGTGTTTCACTAATTCACGGATTGGGATAAATGCAGAGACCAAATTTCCCTCACAGGATCAAAAGAGTATATATACTTATACTTATACTTACTTACTTATACTTATACTTGTCAACATTTGTATTATTATTTACATTTTATTTGATAGGGACAATGCAATTTAAAGTAGTTTTCAATGCAGAGTCTGACACTGGTGTGTTTCACAGAGAGTGTTCAACTATTGCTGATTTCCAACTCCCTAGTTGCCCCTAGTCGAGCATGTTATTATAGGTGTGCTGATTGCAAATCTGTCCTGTAAAAGGTTATTTCATCATTCCTGCTCTCAGTCAGAGCTTAGTCCTTCAAAGGTCCCTGTAAGTTTATAATGATGCTTTTAATGATATTTAATGGATTTTTTCTCTCTTTTGTTGCCTTTATGTACAGTATGTAAACTTAAGCACAGCTGAGCTGAACTGCCACTGTGTTTAATATGTGCAATTTAAATAAACATGGCTTGCCTCTGACTAAACATAGAATGATTCCTTCCTTCCTTTTGTCTAACTGTCTTTTTCACACTTTTCCACCATCCTAGATATCATCCGCCAGCCGTCTGAGGATGAGATCATCAAGCTGGCCCCTCCCCCAAAGAAAGCATGAGGTCAAAGGCCATGACCTTTGAACTTCACCCTTGGCACGCCACTTCACCCAATCATCTATAGCCCCCACCCCCCACACCTTTCATCTGATTCATCTGACCATGCCATGTCCATCTTACAGACCCCCCCCTCCCCCCACAACAGCCACAACAAACACAAGCAGCAGTCAACCAATCAGTTTGCCACAACACAACAAACAAGCAGCAGTCAACCAATCAGTTTGCCACAACACAACAAACAAGCAGCAGTCAACCAATCAGTTTGCCACAACAGCCACAACAAACAAGCAGCAGTCAACCAATCAGTTTGCCACAACAGCCACAACAAACAAGCAGCAGTCAACCAATCAGTTTGCCACAACGCTTTATTACATTACTCATCTTTTCCCTTGATGTGGAAGAAAGAAATGAAGTGCACGCACATAGGAGAAAGAGAGAGATGAAGGGAGGGAGAGACAGAAAGAAAGAGAGGAACCACAGCCCAAAGCCAAGGTTGTGTGGATGCAACTTGACATTCATCGATAAGAAAGGTATTTGTGAATGAGTGTGCATGTATAGCCATGTGTGTGTGTGTGTGTGTGTGTGTGTGTGTGTGTGTGTGTGTGTGTGTGTGTGTGCGTGTGTGTGTGTGTGTGTGTGTGTGTGTGCGTGCGTGCCTGTGTGTGTGTGGCCACAGCAGTTTTGATGAGAACAGCACAGACATCCACAGCTTCCATGTCACAGGACACGTGGACACACCTCTTCTGAAAAACGTTTAGGAGATGTCAGATCGACAACACAGCAAAGCATGCTGGGAGGTCAAGCTGCTACGTTGCAGGCTACTTCAATGGTTTAGTTAAACACAGAGCATCGGCGATCCTCTGCTGGTACCTCATTCCCCTGTGTCTCCAACACATTACCCAGTATCAGATGCTGGAATTTATAAAAGCCAACAACCGAATGTCAGAAGATAAAACTAGAAATGCGAAGAAGAAAACTAAACCGAGGGTTCTACATGACAGCAGAAAAGCCTATATTTGCCTTTTGCTTTGAATTTGCTTAAGGCACTGAACAGCTTTTCTTTTGCATCTATTGTGTTGTTTCTCTATCCTTTTACTATTATTTGTATTGTTGTTATTTTTCGTAATTATTGTTTCAATTGTATTATTTTCTTTTTTTCATACACTATGATATCCAGATAATTGTAATTTTATGATGTTATTGGTAATAATGAATATTCACTTGTGACATCCCCCTTTTGTTTGAAAATTAAGAGGACCAGTGGCCATAATGGAAAGTAAAGGGAAGCATTCATGATCCCACCCTAAACAAATCCCTCTACTCCCATAAACTACATCTCCCATAATGCTCCTCACACATTGCAGATGCCTCTGCTCTCTGATCTCAGCGAGAAAAAAAAGTAGTTTTCTCAGAAAAAACAAAAACAAACAAACAATGAAAAGTGACCAAATGTCGGCAAATATCATTCAATTCTCAGTGGCTTAGTCCATTCCTTTGTTTCGCTGAAGGACCACTTTGTTTTTATTTTTTATTTTTTGAAATTCTATGGTGCCCCCACAGACTTGGCACAAGATCATGTATGAAAATAATAATTCCTAGAAAAATATTAGGAGGCTTCAGGTGAATGCAAATGATATAACATAATCATTTAAAAGTTTGGAAGCATTAAAAGTAACTTATTCTTTATAATACATACTGTAGATGAATGTTCACATGACAGATGCATTATACAAAATAACATTATATTACTGTAAAAAAACAAGTGAAGTAATTGCAAATATATCCTGCAGAGATATACAGTATCTTGGATAGTGTAAGGTATGCCCAATGACTGCATGATAAATAGATGAACTAGAGAAGGCCTGCAAGTGTACCCAGTACAACAGGCCACCATACATTCATGCATAAAAGCCACAGTAAGACTGTTGATAGAAGACAAAATTCACACTGTGTTTTATATCCCAGCCTAAAGAGACTGTTGCTTTTGCCATGCTAATCTGTGTGTATGTGTGTGTGTGTGTGTGTGTGGGAGAGAGAGAGAGAGCCTTGGAGTTTGTAAAGAGGAAACATTTTCTTGCCCTCCTCTGCGATAGTGCCATACTGATGAGAGCAGACTGTTAGGGAAAAACCACTAGAAGACACAATTAAATTCCTTACTCTGGCACCTTAGTAGAAAAAACTAAACAATCTCAGTCTTTAACAGTCAAAATAATATTCTGAGGCCCTCCAATATCTCCCCATCTATGGTGTAACTTTCTCTTTCTCTCTCTCGTCCTTTCTTAATTTTTCCCTTTGTTGTACCTTGACCCTAACTCATGGTCCAGTGCCAATGACCAAGACGCTCTTTAGGTCAGACGTCCTGTGATTTGTTTGTTAGTTTAGCGCTTGCTGTGTTAGCATCACGTGGGCCTGCATCCTATGCATTTTGGTTGGTTAGCCTTAGTCATGCTTTCATAGATTCAGATTGAGTACTCTTTTATAATCATCAGTTAGAATATGTTAAGTGACAATTTTAAAAAGAAAAAAATCAGTGCTCTAAAAAAAAAGAAAAAAAAAAAACCTTAAAAGAGCAGAGGGGAAATTGGACTTGATTTGGCCCTGTTTAAGTGAAGCAGTTCCCACTGTAACCTTTTCCTCAACACTTGGGTAAAGGCCAAAGCTGCCAAGTGAGCTGAAGACAGAAACACAAAGAACTGCTCATAACAAAAAAAGCTGCCTCTGGTTTTTAACAGCTCTCAGGTTTTTTTTGACAGATGGCAGTGTTGAAGCTAGTGTTGATGTGTGCTTAGTGAAGAGGAGAATGAGGGGATCTTTGGGTTCAACTGCTATGACCTATGGGGTCAGTACCAGTGGTTTCAATTGTATGAGGCTTTTTTATGTCAGGCAACATATGTGTTGTGTATTACAAGGTTCATGGTGTTTTTAGCGTTTTATTCCTCAGGGGATTGGCCCTAAAGTGGAAAGTTAGCTTACCATTTAAAGTTTTATGTGGTGAATCCTTTTCTGGATGTTCAGAGGGTTTTAGTCAGTTGGTTATTCCATTCGTCCCCCAAGTGTATTCAAATATTGCCTGTGAAGTAAGTTTGAGACTAAGTGTCTCTAAGTGTCTGCTATATGCCAGTCTGTTAATACTCTGTTTGGAGGTGACTGTCATTTTCGTCATAAGTGATCATTAAAAGAGATACAGTAAGACAAACCTTAGTCACAAACTCAATATATTTATACACATTATTATAGATCACAAGCAAGAACAGCAATTTTATTCAACGATAATTAATTTTATTTATTTATTGGAAAAAATACCATTAAGGTGAAGATTGTTATGTGTTTCTGCCTGCTTTGTCAAGAATAACAGACCTTAACAAAATGTGCAGTCTACTATGCTATTCTCAAATCCAGTCAATTTCGTTCCTGGGTTGGACCTAGCTATCTGCAGCGAGGCTCGACTAGCATGTTTCTCTGTTGTTCACACTGCCCCCTGCTGGTGAATTGTCTTGCTGCAGTATTTGTGTATTGTGTGTAACTTTTTGGATAGGTGCCCAGAAGTCTCCAAACTAACAGGTTTCTTTCTGATAGGGCTGTCAGCAAGTTAGCACTGTGCTTTTTGTGATTTTTTATGAAGTTGCTTACAAAAGCCAGACTCAAAAAGGGCTCAGTCCACGTCAAGCTTTTGATCCATGCCATCAGTCAGTTCTCACTTTGTTCGTTGAGTGGAAACCTTTTTAACAGGTGATTTAGACCTTTTGGCCATGTTAAATGAGAATATCACTGCGATGGTGGATTTCATCAAGAGCCCAAATTACAACTCACCTTGGTACAGTCCAGATTAAATTTGGCATGGAAAGCCTGACCAGTGTCATACCTATGTCAGATTTGGGTCTCTTGCTTCCCTGGCTGAAGTACAATTTACCATTGGGTCTTCATGGAAGGTTTTTTTGTTGATGTGGCCCCCAATCTGTTCCAGCTAGTCCTTCCACCATCTCACGTGATTTTGCATCAGCATCTCTAACTCACACCAGGGCTCACCATTTGTGGTTGCCTGTTTGCCCTTGGCTACCAAATTGTTACAAGTGGCAACCAGATTTGGTTAGCTTTGGCAACCAAAACCTCATGCCTGGTTGCCAAGCTGGTAACCACTTTTAACCACTTTTTAAAGTTAACGTTGAGCCCTGACTCACACATGTCCCACCCAGAGTCTATGCAGTGAGGAGACAGGGAATCTACACTGTGTACAAAGGCCTGTAGAACAATCCATCAGGCAACATGCAAAAGTCAAAACAAAATGCCACAAAATGTTGAATTGTACGTCTGGCAAATAAAATAAAAATACATTATAAAAATATACAAAAATAAACAATTTTGTGAAACGTCTAGTACACATTAACATGCGTCATCACAAATGATCAAATCTGGATGTCAGTGTATCAAGTACATATCGACATAGATAATGCTGCAAAAAATCATACAAAAAACTAGATATCTCTTCTTTAGGTGAGACTAAAGAGGCTTAACTTGAAACATTTTTTTCCATTAAACACTGAACCAAAACTCATACTATACAATAGTCATATGAAGTCATAATTCATCCATACACAGAAGATAAAATACCCAAATAGCAGCTAGACTCTGGAATCTGGCGCTTTCGAGCCACTTCCAGGCCAGATCCGGGGCAGATTCATACCACTTCTGACCTAGATCTATTCACAGATCAGCTTGTTATTTTTTGGGGGGTTTTAACTTATGTGTCTCCTTTAAATTGAGTTGTAAATATATATTGTGAATTTATATCAATGTGTTTTATTATTATTGATTAATTTATTTAATGCACATGTATTTTCATTGTTTTTATTCTATGTATTCAAATGTGTCTACTAACTGGATACAACTAGTGGGACAAATTTTTTTATTTACTAATGTGAAAAAAAAAGTTCTGCTATTATTTCAACAGATATGTTTTTGTTCTGTCAGTGGAGGTTCTTGTTTTGGGGTACCAGTTTCATTGATGACTTGGGGGGAAATGTATATGTCTTTATGAGTTAAGATCCATTATTATCGTATTTCTCTTTTTTCGTTCAGACCTAGTTTCATTTGAAGTAATTCGTAGTATACAGTAACCCTTGTGTTGCTTGAGAAATCCTCTCTCCCGGCTTGCTGGTTTTGTGTTATGTTCTTTGCATATGATTCTAGTGACTGTTTTTTTGATAGAATGCTTTTGTTAAGTCGTGACAATGTGATCTTATGAAGCCACTGGGTATAAAAGCAAGAAACCTTTAAAAAAAAAAAAAAAACTTACTTACTCTGCCATTTTACACCAGCTGTCATTTTATGTTTTACCATTTATCTGTGTTTTATTCAGCTCATTTACAAATGGCTAGTTACTGACCTTTTACAGTAGGGATACCAGGGGTACATACTAGCAGACTCATGCTCAATGTTATAAATGCCTGCATCTGACTTGACACATATTGCGGGAATATTCTGAGGTCTGCTGCAGCTTGGCTTGAATGAGCTTCTGAGATCATGCTAGTTAGGTGCATGTGGCTTGCTGCTGCCTTGTCCATGGACTTTAGAGTGTGGTGAAAATTGGGCTTCGGGGGGTCAACATGTGACCTTTTCACCTTTGACCCTAGGGTGATTGTGAGGATAATAGTGGGAGAACATGGAAACACTCAGTTTAAAGTGTTGACCTTAGACAAAATATAATCAAAAATATTAAATGAGAGAATGAGGTCATCAGTATAAGGTAAACATAATACAAACTGTTTCAAAAATTGAATCAGACAGACCAATTATTACCACTTTACTGTATTTTGCCCCACTTCCGAATGCATACCAAAACTAGCAGATGCTGCAGGTTTGGATGAGGTATACCCTTTGTGTGTGTGTGTGCGTGTCTGTGTCTGTGTGTGTGTGTGGAGTGTTGCTGTGACAGCACAGAGGGAAATACCAGGTGGGTCTTGAATGTGTCTAGACAGGTCTCTGAGAAGCTGTGAATTTGGGTGACCGATTGACATTTTAACACGTGTGAGTCGATTTGTGGGTGTTGTGGGTATGTAAGAATGACATGGCTGGGTGAATAAAGAGAAAGAAAGATGGAGAGAGAGAGCAAAAGAGAGAGAGAGAAAGAGAGAGAGTTTTACAACCATTGTGCACAAGCTTTGATCTTAGTGGTATAAATACATGGACTAGACGAGTGACAGCGCATTGCATTTTAATGGCGACTTATAGATAGAAAACTAAATGAAAAAAGAGTAAAAGAGTATTTATTCTGTAAGAAGTTTAATGTTTACATTATGCACTAAAAGGAAGCTGTCATTTCAAAGTGCCAACCCTACTTCTTTTTCGCCAATTTGCTGAGGAAGACAAGACTTGAAATCTAAATCGCCTAGATGCGCTATAGACTGACGAAAAGTGTGCATGCTATTACAGACTATGATGAACAATCAGTTTTTCCTTGAGCAAGGTAGGACAAGGACCGAGACAGCCGTAGCGTTCTATTGGTGTGTAGTTCATTTGCGGTAGGCCCCATGGTGGCATAGTGATTGTGCTATATCTTTTTCTGAGGTGCTGGGTGTTGTAGTTTTTCTTTTCTTTTCCTTTTTCCTTGGGATGCTGTGGTTTGTTTACCGTGAAGTGGAGTTGAACGTGCAGTACAGTGAGGAAATCCCTGTTTTTTTTTTTGTTGTTTTTTTTGCCACCACAGTTCTGAAAAGGAGTGCACTTGGTGTGCGTACAGGGTGGCAAAGGTGTCTGCGTGAATTCCGAATGTTAGAGTAGGCTATAGTAGGATTTGCTATCTAACAGTTTTGAGCAGTTCTAACACAAAACCACAACTAGGGACTATAGTGGGAGCAGATGCCTTTTCTATTCTTTCCCTGTTCATTCATGTTCGCTTCTTTTAATGATCCTTTGTGCTCTGTTTCGCCCGTGGAATCATTTCAGACTAGCATCATGCCTCAAAAGTGAACTCAGCAAACCTGACAGGACTATGCTGTTATTGATTTTTTTTGTTTGATGTTTTAATCCATTTTTATTTTACTTCTATGTTTACTGCTATGATTGAAGTGGATTATCATTATTGTTACTTTGTTCAAATGGAAGAAGGAAGTAGTTTTGCTTGGTGTGTGCAGTCAGTAGGTGTTCTGGACTGAACCTCAATGAAGTTGCCATCTTGGCCATATTGTCTTTCCTTTTGTTCTAAATCTTTACATCCCACTTCTCACTGGTCAACGTCCTTTTCATTCAACTGCTTGTTGTTCTCTGTTAGCCAATCAAAAAGCCTCCTCCCTCCCACTTCAGGAGACTGCATGGAAGCATAGAAAACACTGTTTCAATGTCTGTGATCTTCCTGAATCATACCGTACACTATTAACACTACCCAAAATGACATCCCGCTATGGGCTAAAGGCTGTTAGATTTTATTAGGCTTTTTTTCAATACAGAAGAAAATTTAAAGAATTTATTTTACAATGACAGCAACAGAAGAGAATCACGGTATTAAATATCTGTATATTAAATATACCTACAGATGTGGCTTATATCATGAATAAAAAAAGAGACTAAAATGAAATGATGCCATTTGTCATTGTGCTAAAATGAATATAAATATTATATATTAAAATATATTTGCTAACCTAATGAACTGAGTCATGTCTTTCTGTTTCTGTTATGTGTGTGTGTGTTTATGCATTCAAAACTTTGCATATTGTATTTTTTAAGATTAAAATTTCAGACAAAATGAATATGCGACGACACGTTAAGACTACTATGGGCTGTGGCATTTTGGGAAATGCAATGTGTGTTATTTGTAGCTCTGAACCGAGTAAAAAGTACAAGAGTCAACTTTTTAATGGACCGAATAGAGTAAAATACCACCAAAATTATTGGGCAATTACTGAAGACTTAAAGACTCACCAATTCCACTACAGGAAGGCGAAGACCACTCTGTCCATTTTCCTAATCACAGTGAGTGCAGCCTATGTTAGTGCCCTTTACAGTTTATAAATGGTCAGTAGTGGGAGAAGGAAAGGACCATAATCTCCTATAGTCTTTATTGCCTTCATGTCTTCCTTGTTTCTAGCATTAAATAGGAGATAACAATGATAAACCAGCTGGAACACTACTGCCCTCCAGTGACCATATGTAGTAAATACACATGTTAGATCTATATACAACCACTGACAAAGGTATTGGTACCCCTTTAGAAATGTTGTTTTTTAAGTCAAATACACAAATACATTTTTTTTTCAAGAAAACAAACCAGGACCATTTCAGTAGCTCAACACAACTGAAACCACAATTGGTTTCCCCAAATTCAACACAAAATATCACCAAACTGCTGTGGGAAATTAATACTGTCAAACTGACATGGTCAAAAGTCTTGGTAACCTTCACAAAAAGTGTATTTTGCACTGATAAAAGCACACTTTTCATTGTTAAAATCCAGTGTTAAGGTTATGGGTAGTCAGACGTCAGCTGTGCTAGCATTCCTGAGAAATATCAGTCCATTTCTAATGGACAATAGACTCAAGTTTACTCACTTTACATTTGTATTGGTTTCTATGGGCAATATTATGTTTTCTCCACGGATTTCCAAATATTTGAATGACACTACTTACCAGAATACTGAACCAAAACCATAGAATTAAATGCCAAACCTATTGTCACTCATTAATATGGTTTTGGTTCAGTATTCTGTTTTGTTCTTGCTTATAGAACAGCATGTTTGGATGAGGAAGAATGAAGCACACTGAAAAGTGCACCCTGTCTAAACCGATGCATGGTAATAACTAGGTAATACTCTAGGCCTATTCTGCTTCCTCTAGCACTGATAATCAGCTGAATATAAAGGGGTAGGTAGAGTAATTTATTCAGTTTGACAGTATTCACTACCCACAGCATTTTGGTGATATTTTGTGTTGAAGTGTTTAAACTAATTATTTAAACTAATTATATTACTAAACTAATATTAGTTAATTAGTTTATTAGGTATTGAGTGACCCTGCACTGCTTCCCAAAGGTCTGAATGGAAATGTCCAGTTACAGTTTTTTCTTCTTCAACTGATTACACACCAAATTGTAGATTTGTCACACAATTTTTGAAATCTGTCACTCAAACACAGGGGTGGCTGAAAAAATCAGCATATTTTTTCATTAAGACATACTCACTCACTAGCTATCTGACTCACTGGTGATCAGAGGGGGCCATGGAGCACATCATTTCATTTGACACAGCTTTGCTGTCTGGGTTAGCAAATCATTCATTTAGCAAACTTATGTTGCGTTATTTGTTATAGTGATCACAGCAGGTGTTGGTTCTAGCCAATTACATTAAGGTTGGCTGGTAGAAATATTAGGTGGGCAACATAGCAAACATAAAAACTGTGGTCAAATTGGACATTAACAGGTTGAGACGGGGATTCAGGCATAGTTCCGTTCCATCTTCTCATCAACAATAAAAAGACTCGCTAACTTGATGCAAGGGAGAGGCGAGTGGTGAAAGGCTGTGGTGAGTGAAAGTGAAGGGCTTCCATCGCACAGTGCAGGCTGTCGGAGGGCACAGCAAATAAAATATTCAAACAGCAATATCATGTGCTTTTTTATGCTCACAATAATCAGCCAGGCCCCAAAACTAACCAGCCCACTGCGGAAATTCTCTCGACTCTTCCGATTATCACTCCGCCATTGCACACATATTCAAGCACGCTTACATATCTACATATCAAAGTAATTTCAGACCTTCACTGTAAGCATTGAAAATTGTTGGCAGCTCTCAACTCTTTATCTACACAATGAAACATGGTTGATTTTGACATGCTATGGAGAGACTTTTGTCCATCAACAAGTCCTTAATATAATAGTGAAATCCTGTTATTCATACAGATCGATAGATATGGGCGGCTTTGCCCTCTACAGGTAGAACCATGCAATATGTTCAGTCTCTGAGAAGGTATGCTAGGTATGCTCAAGGTCCTGAAGTATGACTGTATGATTTGCTACACCGAAGCATTGCATTTGGCCCTGAAATGTTTTTTTTAATTCAGTTGTGGTAGTAGTGCCCTCATTAAGAGTTTAATAATTCATCTCTATCACTCTCACCTTCCTCCTCATCTGTCTCCATTTTGTCCAACTTTGTGGAACATCTGTCCATCAGGTTGGGGCCTCCAGGACAGTTTGAAATCTGGTATGCCCTTTTCAGCCAAAGCAGCATGGAGCTGAAATGAAACATATGAATATGTATTATTATTATTATTATTATTATTATTATTATTATTATTATTATTATTATTATCATCATCAATTAAGTCATCATCAGAGTGGCATTTTTTAACTCACCTGTTGGAGAAGATGGACATTGGAAATGGTATCAATGTTTCCAGAAACTGAATGGATTTTTATTTTCACCACTAGTCTTGTTAATTTGGGTGCTGCAATGTAAAAATACACAAACACAAATAAACACAGATTCAGACTCAAAAAAATAAAGCATCTGTAAACATCTTACCCCCCATGCAAAAGAACGGCATCCTTTCGTCACAGTTCCCGTCCTGCCACTTCCTTTCTCCCACAAGCGGATTGGCCACACAGCTCTCACTCCCGCCCACATAATCGGACACGCCGGTCACCCATTGCCTAAACGAGCTGCCACTCAGGTCAGACCACATCCAGGTGTCTCGAAACATTCCGATCCAGGGTTCTGTTCCACCCGCGACCCGTTCTGCCACTCTTCTGTTCTCCTCTGGGTTCCGCACACTGGCCAGGTCTGTGAAGTGGTCCCTACAGTGCTTCTGAGCGCCGCTCCAGACTTCAGTGACTAGGACATACTGGTCACCAGAACCCCCTGACCGGAAAGGAAAAAGTCAGCGCAGAACCTGCCAGTAATAACTTTGGAGGGTCTGGAAGTTTTAAACATCTCATACATACCCAACTTACACAGTAACAAAGCCCTTAACTGAGTTAACTGATTTGGTCACTTAAAGCAGACATAGAATGGAAAACTGTTTTTACCTTGGCTGTATTGAACAAGGTGCAAGGTGCATGGCCACAAAGCTGTGAACCAGACTCTTTCTAATGCCTTCAAAGTCTTGGACTTTGAAATTACCATTAAAAAATGTGCCAATTGGAACAAAAATAGAGGGTGACAGAAGTGTCGCAAACCATCCTGTGACGCAAACCATCCTTGCAAGACAGCCAATTAGCGTACAGCTGACTTAATTATTCCTGTAGGTGCCAGAAAAGCATGAAGGGCGCTAGATTTCTCCTTTCTCACTATTTTATTCCTCAGCCAAATTATTGGCTTGTAAATGGGGTTATGAGATAGCATCTTGGCATACCTTTTTTTGACAGACCAAAGTTCCATACCTTCTATGTTAACATCAGAGAACAAGGCAAAGTACTTAGTTTATTCATTCTATGTCATACTTAAAATATTGATAGTGAACTTCAAATCTTGATTTAAGTAAATTACTGTGTTAAGTAGTATACCATGAATTTCTGATTGCGAACCCATGTTGTGCCAAAGACATATCAGGCCATTAGTTTCAGTTACCTAAACCAATTATTCCTCTTCCGCTAATGACATACTGTAAGTTACATGTTTAGCTAACTCTGTAGACCACCATACCCACCGACTCCACAGTTTACATCCACACACACACAGACAGACACATACAAACACACTTCACATTGCTTACCACTGTAGCAGATGAAAGGCTGCTGAAAGCCACATGGCGTGTCATTCCACTTCTCCCCCGGTTGCATTAGCAGGTGCGTCGCATCACCACGCACCTCTCATTGGCGGACATGGCCCCTGGCTCGTAACTGTCCCAGTTGGTGTAGCTAGTCTCCGGCTCCGCTGCTGTGTGCGCTCCGGTGCTGCCCAGAAAGGACCAGTGCCACTTAAAAGCGCTGACCCTTCGGATCCCGATCCAGGCATTTTCATGGTCCCCAGCAGCACCATCACCAGCACTGAGGCTATTCAGAGCGGCGGCGTCCTCCGTGTCAGTGATGGTGGCCAGGTCCGTGTACTTTTCTCTGCAGTGGCGCTGGGCCTCAGTCCAGGTTTTGGGCTCAAGCACGAGATGGTATATGTGCAAGGAACTGATGGATTGGGGAGCTGAAACATAATGAAAATACTTTTAATTATTGTTGGGTTCGTCATGTTCCTCTGTGTTGTGGTATACAATAATATACCCTTTCATAATGTAAAATGCGGCGTTGAGCATGTTAGTCCTGTTATTTAGAGAAACAGACATCCCGGCATCAGATAACTATGGAGCCTCCTAATGATTTTTAATAGGCACTTTTGTATTCCCATTGCATTTGTTCTCATCGACAAAACATTCAAACATTTTTGCGAAAATAAACTACATGTTGCATCAGAGAAAATGAGTCAGCACCTGCTTCTGCAGTATTTAGCAGCAGCAAGGAAAGCAACCCTATCCTCTACCTACCCTACCCTCCTTGCCCATGATTCTCTGAAAGATTGGGTGATGATTTATATTACACATGGCACATTTGTTTACATAATTTATACTGTATAAAAGACAAGAGAAATAATATTTTAAAGTGTTTGAATTCTAAACATTAAAATATATAAGACTTTGAAAAAAAAAAAACTAAAACCATAAAATATACATATATATTGTATCAGTTACAGAAAGTTAATTTTATCAGCTACAGAAAGTAACAAAGCACAGCTGAGTTAAGACACCCCTGGACTACAATACAGCCAAGGTAAAAACAGTTTTCCATTCTATGTTTGCTTTAAGTGACCAACTCAGTTAACTCAGTTAAGGGCTTTGTTACTGTGGAAGTATGTATGAGATGTTTAAAACTTCCAGACCCTCCAAAGTTATTACTGGCAGGTTCTGCGCCTACCATACACAGTACACACACACACACACACACACCCTTGTCCCTTGCTGTCTCACATACTTTGCCATTCAAAAATAAAATAGGTGGTCACAATTTACAAAAATGCAAATCGTTTGCTGCTGTAGAATTTGGGCCCCAAAACATAAAATACTTTTGGGCCTCACAAATGCTAGGGGGGTTCAGGGCAAAATAATCCCTTAAATGATGACTTCTGGTGAGTTTTGTGGAAACTAATGGCTAAATTGTATCTTGCATAACACCCCTGCACTTGACAATACACAGATACTTAATTATGAAATTAATCAAGATAATCTTAGTAGGCTATCATCATCCAACGTAACAGAGAAGGTCCGCACACTTGCTCTACATTTTTTAATTTTTTTATTTTACTTCAATCCCCCACACACATGACGTTTCGAGCCCTTCGGCTCTTCATCAGTCTTGTACAGACAAAAGACCATCACCATTTTAAATAGGTCATAGGTCACCTGACCCGTATGTACCGGGGTTCACAATACATTGATACATTCATCGTCCACCATCCCAATAGTGAATAAATATTTAGAAACTTACCTGCAGTGGCACGTCTTCTCTGCTTTCTAAGACGCTCGACCCGGTGTTTGTGATGAACAACATCACAAGACTTCAGAAGACTGAAAAGGTTATTTGGGTACCAATGGTCCAGTAAGCCTGTGGGAGTTGCAGGTGTGTGCGTGTGTGTGTGCGTGTGCGTGTGCGTGTGCGTGTGCGTGCGCGTGCGTGTGTGTGTGTGTGTGTGTGTGTGTGTGTGTGTGCGCGCGTGCATACACCTGTCTACCATTTCTTCAGTAATGGCCCAAAAGGATTGACAATACTTTCACAATATAAACATAGACCAAAACACACACAGGCACCTGGGCACATGCATATGTGTGCAACACAGAAGGCAATGAAAATACTTTACAGACAAATACACATGATATATAATACAAATTACACATTAGAAAGACAGAGGAGCAGACATTGTGTATAAATCCCAAGAACTGCACTATAAAATCAACAAATCTTCAAAGGTCTGTGAATGAAATGAAAAATATGGGTAACGTGTGACTGTGAATGTATGCATGTGTATGTGTGTGTGTGTATGTCTTTGTCTGTTTGTGTGTACTTGACTGTGTGTTTGTGTGTGTGTGTGTGTGTGTGTGTGTGTGTGTGTGTGTGTGTGTGTGTGTGTGGTGTGTGTGTGTGTGTGTGTGTGTGTGTGTAAAGGATTAGCTGAAGAGGATGTAACTTCCTTGTAGTTCCTGGAGCTGCAGCTGTTACACTTCAAAAGGCAGACAAGAGGACAAAAACATAGTGGAAAAAAGAGAGAAAGAGGACGCAGAGGGAAAATAATGAGACAAAGAGGGGTAAACTCGTTTGGTAATGGTGTGTGACAGAGAGAGAATCTGAGGGGTGGGGTAATGTGAAAAAAGGAGGGAGAAAAAGAGCGATAAGAGGAAAAGACAGGCATTAGCAAAAGGACGTTGAGGAATGAGAGCAGTTTAGTGTCCTCTAACACCAGACAGGTAAGATTTACAAATCAAAACATAACCTCTTGTCTTTCAAGATAGTGTTTATTTTTCTGTAAGTCTTCTCAATGAAGTTATATAATTCTTTCAATATTTGGTAATATTGGTATGTATGTGTGTTTGTGTGTGTGTGTTTGTAATGTGTTTAGAGACGCATATTTTGTAATCCCTGAATGAGTCAGAATGTGTGTACTTTTTGACAGAATCTATCTCTCTATCTCTCTCACTCTCTATCTGTGTGTGTGTGTGTGTGTGTGAGTGTGCATATGTTTGTAGCATATATGTCACAGATGAATTGGCGTGTACATATCACATCATCAGTACATCTGTGTTTGTGTTACAGATGATGACCATGCGACCCCTTAGGAGGACATGGTGTGAGTGTGTGTTGTGGAGTGTGTGTCTGTGTGTGTGTGTGCTCTCTGGCGGTGCCGCAGGCTTCTCTCACGGAGCCACGTCTTCGTCCTGTCGGGATCTGAAGCCGGGGCACGTCCGCGCTCAGCACACACACCACACTCACACACACCCGGCCTTCACCCTGCAGCCCAGCCGGACAGAATATTTACCACAACAGACCCTCACAGGTAGCCATATGACACCAGACTTCCCTGGCTGCTGACTACATGCAAACACTCCAGTATACACAATTAGATACACATTCACAGTATATTTAGCACTGTACATACTGTAAGGCACATGCATACACACACACACACACACACACACACACACACACACACACACACACACACACACACACACACACACACACACATGCATGCATCTCTCTCTCGTTCTCACATAAAAAACACATGCAAATATACTCACACAAACAAATCTACACAACACATATCCCCCATTTACACACACACACACACACACACACACACACAAACACACACTAACGTCCCTTGTCCCTGTTGTCTCCATCCTTCGTGTCATCAGTGTCTCTGCGCAGCGCGCGACCCTTCATGGGCTTCATGCTGCAGGCTCGGGCCCTGCGGGACGACACCGTCGTGGGCGAGTTTCTGCGGCCGCCGCCGGGCACCCAGCGCATGCGCTGCCTTCGGGAGGGGGACACGCTCACTCACGCCGACAAGCAGCTCAAGAGGAACATATCCTTCACCTGGAGAGCCCCGGACCAGCCCTGCGGAGACGTACGCTTCTAGTGAGTGTGTGGAGCCAGCGTTGAGTGTACAGTATGATGCTCTGTGTGTGTGAGTGTGCCAGCGTTGAGTGTGCAGTATGATGCTCTGTGTGTGTGAGTGTGCCAGCGTTGAGTGTACAGTATGATGCTCTGTGTGTGTGAGTGTGCCAGCGTTGAGTGTACAGTATGATGCTCTGTGTGTGTGAGTGTGCCAGCGTTGAGTGTACAGTATGATGCTCTGTGTGTGTGAGCGTGCCAGCGTTGAGTGTACAGTATGATGCTCTGTGTGTGTGAGTGTGCCAGCGTTGAGTGTACAGTATGATGCTCTGTGTGTGTGAGTGTACCAGCGTTGAGTGTACAGTATGATACTCTGTGTGTGTGTGAGTGTGACAGCGTTCGATGTATGATACATCACACATACTTTGTGTGTGTGACTGTGTGTCTTTTTGTGCTATAAGCAATTATGTAAAATGTACGTGTGAAAGCTTTGCAATGACGTGTGTGTATGTAGATTATAATATTGTATGCAAAACATGCGGAAAAAAAACAATCTATGTGACTCTATATGGTATAAACAAATGTCCTTTCTGCTCTTGTCTGCTTGCTTTACAGCATAACAGTGGTTCAGTCCTACTTTGTGTATTGGTCACAAATCCAGTCAGCCGTGGTGCAAGATGGGACTCGTAGTTTACTGAGGATGATGAATAGCACAGCAGGCGTGAGCAGAAATAGCCAGAACAAACTCGGGACTACCAGCCTAAGCACATTTAGCTCAAGTAAGTCTGAACTGGTATGCTATAGAGAGAGAGAGTGTGTGTGTGTGTGTGTGTGTGTGTGTGTGTGTGTGTGTGAGTGTGAGTGTGTATGTGTGTGAGATAGAGACAGAAAAAGGGAGATTGAAAGAGAAGAGTGTGTGTGTGTGTGTGTGTTTGTGTGTGTGTGTGTGTGTGTGTGTGTGTGTGTGTGTGTGTGTGTGTGTGTGTGTGTGTGAGTGTGTATGTGTGTGAGATAGAGACAGAAAAAGGGAGAGTGAAAGAGAAGAGGGAGTGTCGTGTGTGTGTGTTTGTGTTTGTACAGTATGAGAGAAAGTGAGAGATAGAGAGTTTGTGAGTGAGGGGAGACCGTGTGAGAGACTTGTTTTTGTCATGCGTGTAACAGATGTTTTATAATAGTTCCACAGTATAATCTGTTCTAATCTGTTCCACAGTGACGGACCTGCCAGCAACTGAGGCACACACCACACCAACTACACTGACCACATATAGCGCACTGGACGACACATATACAGACCTCTTCACACACACCATGTCCCAAGAGCTCAACACCACACACAATAAATCACTTCACGTATCAACCTCAAGCACACATCAGCTGATTGAAACACACAGCTTGCCAGCAAGCAGCAGCAACATGCGATCAACAGCGAATGTTCATTTACATGCAATCCAGCTTTTTAGTAAAGTGTACAAAACACTTACTCAAACTGAACCAACACCTATGCACAGAACACATGACTATTCTTCCTTTATAACAACACAAGATGTCCTTTCAGTGTCACACACCAGCTCGCAAACCACTGAATACACTCTAACGGAGCGCACACACACCAAGCATCCTTACACCCCACCGCTATTCCTTCAAAACACACATCGCAACGTCAGATATCCCACCGCTGCTAACACCCAGCCTCACACACCTCTCCTTCCATCTATCTCCCCCCTCATGGACCCCTCCCCTGCCCCTCGGGTCTCCTTCCCTGACCCCTTGACCCCTCTCGCGCCCCCAGCCCAACCCACACCTCTGCCCCCCTACCGTCCCCCCAACCACTCCGCTCCGCCGCCCCCTCCCGGGATCTCCAGACCTCCGGCCACGGAAGGGGGACGTCCGCGCGACGCCACGCCCAGGCACAGGGCCCCGGAGCTGGGCATGCTGCTGGGCTGCTCGGCCGGCCTGGGCGTGGTGCTGACGCTGGGGCTGCGGTGCCTGCACCGGCGGTGCTGCCGCAAGCACAGCGAGCTGCGTCTGAGCGAGCGCAGCCGGCAGTGGGAGGGCGACCACAACGTCATCCACGTACAGGAGTACGACGGCGGCAGAGGAGGAGGAGGAGGAGGAGGAGGAGGGGGAGGGGGAGGGGGGGAGCTAGTGCAGGTGCGCAGGATCCGTCAGAACAGCCTGCTACTGCTGCAGACCGAGTACAACCTCATAACACCACCAGGGAACTGAGAAACTCTACACACACACACACACACATACACACACACACACACACACACACACACACACACACACACAGACACACACACACACACACACACACACACACACACACACACACACACACACACAGACGCACACACACAGACGCACACACACATACAGACGCACACACATACACACACACACACACACACACACACACACACACACACACACACACACACACACAGACGCACACACACATACAGACGCACACACATACACACAAACCCACATACACACATACACACACACACACACACACACACACACACACACACAGACGCACACACACAGACGCACACACACATACAGACGCACACACATACACACAAACACACATACACACACACACACACACACACACACATACACACACACACACTCACACACACACATACACACACATACACACACAAACACACACACACACATACACACACACACACATACACACACACACACACACACATACACACACAAACACACACACACACATACACACATAAACACACACACACACATATACACTCACACACACACATACGCACACACACACACACACACACACACACACACACACACACACACACACACGCACACACACACACACGCACACACACACACACACACACATACACACGCACATTCACACACAGACACACACACACACACACACACACACACACGCACACACACACGCACACACACACACGCACACACTCACACACAGACACACACACACACACACACACACACACACACACACACACACACACACACACACACACACAGACGCACACACACAGACGCACACACACATACAGACGCACACACAATCTCTCACCTTAATTTGCCTCTTTCTCTCTGTCATCACTTCCTCCCATTTTTCTGTCTTCCTGTCTGCATCCTCTTTTTTCTCACCATCTCAATCACTTTTTTAGTATATCTTACAGTAGCTGACTCTCTTACAGTAGCTGACTCCCTACCTCTCTTTCTCTCTCACAGTCACTCACTCCCTTTCTTTATCTCTCTGTCTGTGTCTATCTTTGTCTGTCCTTTAGCTATCTTACACCTTTGTCATTTTCAAACCGTCACAGAGACTAACATTATATTTTATAGACACAAACATTGAACATTATTGCATTTTCACTGTCAATTTTGAGGTTTAGCCATTAGGTTTTATTAAGAAGTTTAATATGAATTCTGTAATCGAACTACTGTATATGAATTACTGTGTATGGTATATTTATCATAGATTACAGTTGAGACCGTTGTTGAAACAGTGTTTTAAGGTCCACTATGCTGTCAAACTAATAAAATTGCAGCAAAAACATAGTCTATGCCTTGATTTGTATGTATATTTACATTTTATTTATTTTTGTATAACCAAGATAGAGATAAGCACATACATATTGTCACATAATCTCCATGTGACAATAATACATAACCCAACATTGATCCAACGCCCACCAAATGGTCCTCATGTAGCAGTATTATAAATGGGTTATTATAAGTGGTTGCAATGTTGGTTGTTAGGGTTATCATGTTGGTTTCTATGATGGTTGCTAGGTAGACATTATTGTGATGGTTGTTAAGTTGTTGCTAGGGTAATCTAGATGGCTGGTAGGTTGTTTCTAGTGTAGATATGTTGGTTGCTATGCTAAATAAAGCGGTTGCTATGGTGGTTGCCAGGGAGATCATGTTTGTTGCTAAGTTGACATTACGGTGCTGGTTGCTAAGTTGTTGCTATGGTAGATATGACGGTTGCATTGCTAAATAAAGTGGTTGGAAGGTGACATTGTGGTAGTGGTTGCTAAGTTGTTGCCTGGTTTATTTTGGTTGCTAGGGTAATCATAGTGGTTAATATGCTATATAAAGTGGTTGCTTTAAACTCTCCTAAGCACGCATCTCGTCGGTTATTGGTTGAAACACTTTATTTTGCCAACCCTTGTTGGCAGCAATTGTTTTTGTGTACAGATCTCGGAGCCTAGGCTGCCTACATTTTTTTGACGGCCTGCTTATGGGGCAGACAGCTAGCGGATCGTTAGGAAAGATTAGATGAATGTGATCATTTATGTTTGGGCCTTTTTTGGGCCTGAAATCACTGATACAACCTTTAATAGGTAGATAGTTTAATGGATGTTGATATGCAGATCATTTAATGGATGATGATATACATTTTATGGATGTGTGTATAGGTAGATATTTTAATGGAAGCATTACATTAATACACAGGATTAGATGTTAAAATCCCTTGTGCCAAAATCCAAGGTAAAAACACATTCAGAAGCCCCTGCTCAAGTTTAACTTTAAAAAGCACACTACCCACAAATCCGCCAACAAATGGTCACAAGCACAATGCAAATGGCCTATCCAACAGCAGTAGCCTATATAGTATGCGGCATGTCATTGGGGTTATCAAGTGGGCACCCTCATTCACCGATGTTTCGTTAAGTTAGGCCCACGACACCTCATGAAGGCTTAACAGTGAAACCAGCGTCCTGGAGACACTCCCCTCCATGCTACCACCATATTACCACATTGAAATATCCAATACTCAAAATACTCTTAACCAGCCCAGGCATGGTCTAAGTTGGCTAGGTCGGTCCGTCCCGTTGATGTGGACTGAACCATAAACCATAAAGAACCTTAGCCAAGTACCATCACCCTAGGCACAGCCCATCACAAACACAAAACAAGTTGTGTGAAGTTGATAGACAGATAGTTTAATGGTTGAATGAATAGTTTGAATTGGGTGGATGGGAGAAAGTGTGATGGAAGGTGCCTTGTAGTCTTCTTGAATGGAGAGAGACATAAAGAGAAAGGGGGTCTAGTTGAGCAGATGGCAGTTGGAACAGGTGCAACTTAGTTTTCTTTATGAGCCAATTAAAGCCCAATACAAAAAGCCCAATACAAAGTCTCTGAGGGGGGAAAAGCTTGTTTTTTGTTAATATCTCAAAATGTATAAAGTATAAAATGAAAAATACATAGCAGCCTTGTCCTTAAGAACAGTATGTTCAACCTTTTCTGTACCATGGCTCATTTTTGACACTGAAAAAAATCCCATGGCAAACACAAATGTTGCAAAAATAAAATGTACCATAGTCTAAACGTTATTATAATATTAAAAACTCCAACAGACACTTGCATGCAAGACCCTTTCAGTAAAATAAACTCAGGAAAAAATTGTTTGTTTGTTTATTGGTTTATTTGATAGGGACCATGCATATTAATGAACATTGTGTAATAAACACTATGTAAATATGCCAGAATTAGTTAAAAAAAAACTACTTTTCATCTGCAGTCCCTAGGCAGGTGACATAGGACAACACATACAGTATAGATAGCCAGCAGTCATACAGCACTCACACACTGTAAAATTAAATACATAATGGTGACCTATGCATTAACAGAATAAACAAAACACAACAGACAAAACAAAAACAGAACAGAAATACATGTAGACAAGGAGGACATAAGGGTGACATATACAGTACATTGACAGAATAAACAAACAAAATGAAACAGAAATACATGAAGACAAGGACATAATTCATCCACCTCTATACATTCAATTGATAGTGAAATTGAGTGGGTGATGAAATTACATGTGTGGCAGTTAAAGGTGAGTGCATCTCTGGTTTTCTAGGAGCCACTGTTTTAAGTGAGTTTTAAAGGTGTTATATGTAGGACACTCTCTTATTGGGAGGGGCAAGCTATTCCATAGTTTACCTCCTACTACTGACAATACGTTTTGGCCAAAAACGGTGCGTCTGAATGGTATTATACAGTCCCCTTTTACAGAGGCCCGTATACTACCTCCACTTCCAAGTCTTTGGAAAAAGCCATGCAGCGGAGGGGGGGCAAGATTGTGCAGCACTTTGTATACCAAACACGCATACTTAAAGTGTTTAAAATTATCAAAGCTTAAAAATTTGTGTCTCTAAGATATCGCAATGGTGAAATGACAATGCCTTTTTATCAAAAGTTTTTATGGCTTTCTTAAATAGCGATTCAATGATTTTAAGAGTAGTTATGCCGGTAAATGACCAGTTTATAAAACAATACTCAAAATGTGAAAATATCATGGTATATAAAAACAACTTGGCAGCCTTGGTGTCAAGAAATGGCCTAACTTGCTTAAAATTTAGCAAATTGAATTTAACTTTATTTGCCACTTTTTTTACATGACTTTTAAAGGTTAAGGTGGAATCATGACCCCAAGGTACTTAAATTCGCTAACTAAATCAAGCTCCTGTCCTCTAAGGAACACATTGGAATGTGACACCTTCATATTTTGTTTGGTGAACGCCATACAGACTGTTTTTTTAGTGTTTAGGTAGAGACATGACTTGGTGAGCCAGTCATCAATGTGAGCCATTGCAGCTGTAAGTGTGGATGCTATCTCTTGGTAGTTCTTAGCATGTGCAAAAATCTGCATACATCTGGACATCAACATTTTTGCATGCCTCTGGCAGATCATTTATATAAAGTGTAAACAGGATTGGGCCAAGTATAGAGCCCTGGGGGACCCCTACTGGACATTCACAGAGTGGAGACTTTGAATCATTAATACAAACGCATTGCTTTCTGCTGGACAGGTATGATTTCATCCAGTTGAGAGCTTGCACAGAGAAATTAAAATAAGTGAGTTTAGATAGGAGAACTTCATGGTTTACAGTATCAAAAGCTCGCTTGAGGTCTAGGAAGACAGCACCAACATAAGAACTCCTATCTAGGTAGCCTTTAACCTTTTCCAAAAACAAACAATTGGCTGTTTCTGTTGAGTGATGGGCCCTGAAACCAAATTGCATAGGGTGAAGTGAGTTATTGCTTTTATTGAGATGTTGAATCAGTAATTTAGCCACCCATTTTTCAACTATTTTGGAAACAACAGGCAAAATGCTGATTGGCCGATAATTGGCCATATCTGACCTTCCACCTGATTTAAAACGGGTGTGACCAGGGCCATCTTCCATGCAGATGGCACAATGGATAGACTTAAGGACTGATTAATCAGATATGTAATAGGCTGTATAAGGGTCTCTTTGTGCCGTTTTAAGGCCATAGATATCCATGGCCTTTGAATTTTTTAAGCCACTGATGGTATTTGCTACTTCTGTTTCAGTTATTTGTTGTAGGTGGAAAATCGGCTGTGTATAATTAATGGGGCAAGTAGAGTAGCTGGATGAATTAAAAAGTTGGGTTATTTCATAAACAGAGTCGAGAAAGAAGATGTTCAGTTGTGTAGATAAAATGGTTGGATCTGTGACTAGTTCAATGTGAATTTTCAACTGTAGTTCTTTATTGTTATGATTCTGTTTTCTGCCAATCAGCTTGTTGATGGTTTGCCATATCTTCTTCCCATTTCCTCTTGCCTCTTCAATAGTGTTAATGAAGAAGTTGGCTTTAGTTTGTCTTAGCCTTTTTATTACTTTGTTTCTTAATGAGGTACATTTTTGTCTGTCTGTTGTAAGACCTGATTTTAAAGATTGTTTCAGTAATTGATCTCTTTCCTTCATACGTTTCCTACATTCTTCATTAAGCCAGGGCAGTGTTTCCCTGCGTTTCTTTTGGCTCTGCTTTCTGAGGTAGGGCCCCATAACTTTCCTAATTGTTGAGGTGAATTGGTCACAGTCACTCTCCAGGTCTCCTTTAGAGAGGACCCCGTCCCATTCAATCTCTCTCAGTGCTACACCAAGATTTTCCTGCTGACTAGTTGGAACTGATTCATATTTACATACAGATGTTTCTGAGGGATGAAAACGGTGTTTTTTTAGCTTCCTGGCAAAAAGAATGATATTGTGATCTGACAGCCCTGTCATTAGATTAAAGGTCTTAGTAATTCTTTCTGGTCTATTTGTGAACAATAAATCTATTTTAGTTTCTGTCCGATTAGTTATTCTAGTTGGTTGTTCAATTAACTGTGTAAGATTGAAATAGTCTGTAATGTTTTTAAGCTTTTTCCTTCCACTCTTATCACTCCAATTGACATTAAAGTCCCCCATCAATATAACCTCTTTGTTAAAATCCAAACTATGAAGGAAGTTCTTTAACTGATCATAAAATTCAGGCTTTGCTGATGGTTTTCGATATAGACAGATTAAAGTAAATGCCATTTCAGTTGAGAGTGAGATATTGACCCCAACACATTCAATGTCAGTTTCCCATTTAATTTGTTTGCATTTAATAGTACTTTTCACATATAATAAAACTCCCCCTCCCCTTCCCTGGTCTCTGTCTTTCCTAAAAACATCATACCCTGGCATAACAACAAGGGCATCCGCGGAGGAACTAGTTAACCAAGTTTCTGTCAGTCCAAGAAAGTCAATATTGGAATTTACAAGCAAGTTTTCCAGTTGTTCACATTTGGTTGCCATACTCCGAATATTTAAATGTCCACCAAACAACCCTTTAGTTTTGCATTGAGGGTCCCACACAGTTCGAGCCTGATTGAGCTTTGGAAAAACTTTGTGATGCGATGTTTTTTTATCAATATATGTCAGGCATTTTTTTGAGTATAATACAAAATAACAATGGGTTAATACTTGTATTGCATTCATTGTGTCTACACTTGAGATAAATAAGTTTAGGTTACAATAAACAATGGGTTAAGTTGCTTACAGTTGTCCTATTTAATGTCCATGACATAAATTAAAAGGTGGCCCTGTAGTTGTGTGTTGTGTTGTGTTTGAGCTATTTTTTCTCTGTAAATCAACAATGGGGTAGGCTTACTAGTTGTGCTACTTACCAGGAGTTTCATTCAAGACTGATTTCATTACATTGACAGCATACCAACAGCACAGTTATACGCTCAATGAGAGCAGTACGATTATGTCAAGCCCCAGGGACTTTTTGGTTGCAGCTACTACTTTTTGCCACTAGATGTCCGACTTTTGTTACCCAATTCTCTCTAAGGTGTTTTTCTTTTGCTTATTTTTTGTTCTGATGGTCATTGCCTGTGCCTGTGATACTTTGCTCCAATCTGCAAGAACTGCCCTGCATCTGACTCCTCTGCATTTTGGTCCCTTCATTCACAGGTGGTGGTACAAGGGACTGATCTCTGCCTTTCATTCCAGAGACCCGGTTTCAAATCCCTGTGCAGGCCTGACTCGTGAAAGATTAAACAATTATTTGAAGGAGGATTATCTTTTTGGACCAGTGAAGTGAAATCGGATATTTTTCCACGGCACACCTGACGATCCCTCATGGCACACTAACAGCTGTAACAGCTCTCATCAGGCCCCAACCCTCCCACAGTGGCTCAAAGCCAAAATTCTTTGAATGCGCTAATGCAGTGGTTCTCAACCTTTTTTCAGTGATGTGCCCCCTGTGAAATATTTTTTCAGCCAAGTACCCCCTAACCAGCGGACAAGAATTACCGCTACGCTTCAACCACGACTCCATTGTTTGAGTTTTGACAGTGATTGACAGCTGATGGCGGGTGGCATGTGACAGGTTGGGTCGAACCATCCTGGTATGGGGGGGACTCTGGGTTTTTAGGATAATGAAATTGAATAGCCTACTGAAATATAAAATTCATTTTATGAACTTATATTTTCCTGAAATATTTATTAAATAATTGTTTTTAAAGTATTTTTGCATGGATTCTACTTTTTAAATATATATATAAATATTATTATATATATAAATATTCAAAACTTATATATATATAAATATTCAAAACTTGGTTGTGCAACATCTGCATGCTTTCTGGGTATGCCTTTGATATTAGAAAAAGTGTGGTCTGCACACTGCAACTGCTCCAAAATATAAACTTTATTAATTTAAAAGCAACGTTTCGATCCCCTTGGATCTTCGTCAGGCATGTGGGTAACAGGAAGAGTGTGGCCTATATCACATGACCATTCATTCAGCACCCGCCTAGGCAGGGCACCCAAGGGTGCCAATCATGAATGACAGGCAACTCGGCCTATGTGTCAATAATAAAGAAAAAAGCTGTATCAATCAAATATTATATCAATCAGCATAGGCCTATGTGCAAAGTCATAATGGCAAAGACAAATATATAGATACAAATAGGCTATACACATACATATGCATACATACAAAATACGGAACAATACATAGTCATCATACATTAGTCATCATCCAAAAAAGGAAAATCACAGAAAAGGCTTGAGATCAAAATACATATTAAGCCCCTTTGGTGACATAGTGTTTAAGGTGTATATATAAAAAGCCTCTCTTCTTAGGAGTAAGTTGTCGACATCACCGCCCCGTCTAGGAATAGTGACCTGTTCAATTCCGATATACTTAAGGGTTGCAAGATTGTGTTTTACTGTATTAAAATGGACTGCCACTGGATTCTTTTCATCTTTGAGCCTTATACTGCTTCTATGTTCAGCAATACGTGTTTTGAGGCATCGTGTTGTCTTTCCAATATAGGCTAGACCACAAGGACATTTGATCATATATATTACATTTTTTGTATTGCACGTTATTACTCCCTTTATTTTGTGTGCCTTTCCTGTATGTGGATGGTTGAAGGTTTTACATTTGTAAGTGAAGTTACATTGCGCGCAATTCGCGCACCTGTAATTGCCATCAGGAATAGGAGGGAAGAATTGCGGTGCGTTATCTGGTGGTCGGTCGGCTCTGACAACAAGGTTGCGTATATTAGGTGAGCGTTTAGAGACAAAACGTGGGGGTTGCCTAAAGGAAACGTCTTTTAGCGTAGGGTCTGAGCTAAGGATATGCCAGTGTCTTCTCACTATCGCTTCAAACTCTCTACTTAGTGGCGAGTATTGTGTAATGCAGGAGAGTCTCCTATCATCTTTTTTATTTCTCTTTCTATTTAGGCAATGCTCTTGGTCTGTGTTACTAAACCTCTCTACTGCATTGCTTATCCATGCTTCTGTATACTCTCGCTCCCTAAAGCGCTGGGACATAGAGGCACACTGCACATTATAGTCTTGATCGGAACTGCAAATGCGTCGTATTCTATTAAATTGGCTGATGGGTAGACTCCGCTTTAGACTAGAGGGGTGGTAGCTTTTCCCATGTAAAATAGTATTCCTGTCTGTAGGCTTTTTATAGAGATCCGTTTTTAACACATCGCCGTCTTTGGATATCATAAGATCCAAGAAGCTGATTTCCGCATTGTTAAAATCCCCAGTGAATCTCAGATGTTCATTCTTGCTATTTAAAGTCTTGAAAATCGGAGAGTTCGTTTTCTGTACCCAGCCAAATCAAAAATATGTCATCAATATACCTGCGCCAAAGGGCAACAACAGGATTCAAAACAACATTGTGTTCGAAATGGCCCACAAACAGATTTGCATAGTTAGGTGCCATAGTACTTCCCATAGCAGTCCCTTTGATTTGCAAGAAAAAATCATTCTTAAACATGAAGAAAATCTTGGTTAGCACAATCTCAGTCAACATTTTTATGCAATCAACACTGGGGGTCCTATTTGAATGATGTTCTCTTAAAAAGAAATCAATAGCATTAATGCCCCCATCGTGCGGGATGTTGGTGTATAAAGACTCGACATCAAAAGTGGCCAATACTGTGTTCGCTGGAAGTCTTACTTCTTTAAGAAGTTTGATCATGTCCATAGAGTCTTTTACAAATTATTACTTTTACAGTATTTTTGCATGGATTCTACTTTTTAAATATATATATAAATATTATTATATATATAAATATTCAAAACTTATATATATATAAATATTCAAAACTTGGTTGTGCCTTTGGGTATGCCTTTGATATTACCATGGTTCCATGTGATCATGTACATCTTACTTGCATAGACAGTGGCATGGGGTGAGCAAAGGCACAACAACGGACTCATCTAGTTATAATTGCTTAGTCTATGGTGCAATTGTTTTGGTTTGAACATTGTTTACGTGATCACAAAAGATAGAAAAATTATAATGGCCTGAGCATGTATGGCGTGTGTGTTGTGTGTCACAGAGGGAGAGAGCGTGTGTGTTGTGTGTAGTGAGAATAGTGTGTTTTTTGACTGGTCATGTTAATTACAATGTATTTTTGTGTGTCAGATTCTGTGTGTGTGTGTGTGTGTGTGTGTGTGTTTTCCAGTGTAGATGTGTGAAGTCAGGACATCTAAACTGAATTAAGATCTAATATCAATATTCAAAACAAATGGAAAAAATACTTATATTGCCAGTTGGTGGAGCTATACTACACACATTATAGGCATGTGAATAATAATAATAATAATATACAATATTTTTGAAAGTTTCCAACCAATTAATCAAGGTGTTGTCAATGTCTGGCACACTTCCTGTTTGGTCAGCTGGTGGCACTAGACACGGTAGGCAGTTTGGGCATGTGGATATCATCAGATTTATATTAACTAATATTTGTTAATAAATTCCAAAAAATATTCAGACTTTTTTTCAAAGGGCATTCTACAACCATCTGTTTCAGGAATGCAAAAGGCTAGTCTTACAAAACAAACACAATGACAAAACAAAATAAAACAAACAACCTATGCCAGCAGAAACATACTATATTGTACATAGCACTTGAGTTGAATTGACAAAAGTGTCAAAGTGAAATGTCAAATGAATTATTTGGGGTTACACATGGGTAAAACTGCTTGCAATGCTACTATAGTTTTAGACAATCATTTATTATTTCTTGCAGTAATTCGTTTGGGAAGCCGATGATACAGCAATTGTTGAACCACAGATCACATGTACTTTGCACTTTCACTTTTACATCGCCTGCATGAAAGGATAAGGATACCGGTTAGTCCCATATGTGTCAGCAGTTGCCGATGCAGTTCAACCTGTTTGCCGGGAAGTGTCACGGTCAGTCTGTGCCCTCTCCAGCTCTTTAAAATAGCAGTTTTGCATTTGGGGCTGAATCAAGCAACATTTCTGTGTTCATCTACAGTACTATGCTGAGGGCACATTTCTATCTTTTGAGGGCTTGAGAATGTCTTTTGTGGCTGCTCTGAGAAGTTAAGCACAGACACAACAATAGGTGAGTACACAATATCAAAATATAAAAGACAGTCCATGCCCACACATCAAGGCAATGACAACAGTACAAGAGAAACTTAAGATTGTAGCCTAAGTGGATAGCAACCGTATGCAGTCTAAACAGGATCTGTTTTTTGTCAGTTTCAGTTCTCATTTTACCACCGTTTTGGACAAAAAAACTATTTTCCATCTCCACAGAGTCAGCTCAGAACACATATATTTCTATATTTGGACAACAAAGTAATTCATAGCCAGGGTCACTGGCAGTTCAAGGTCCCTGGTCCATAAAATTCAAGTGCTAACATCCTTATCTGGGCCCGTATTTCATCTTATCACTAGGAGTACTCCTAAATCAATATTTGCCTCATAAAAATTGTGATAACTTACCCAGAACCTGCAACAGAATGCAACACCATGCCTGGACTAACAACAGACCATACGATACCCTGTGAAACTTAAATTTGACTTCCTACACTTTTATACTGAAATAGTTAACTGTATGCAAAACACAAAACACATGCACAAGATATTTTTAATTTGCATGTCAGCATGTCAGTCATTGTCAGTTAAACACATCGGCATTTGCAGTCATTGTCAGTTAAACTGACAAGTGTGACAACATGCCCCACGTAACCTCTGTAACTGATATTGTCTCATTTTCATATCTCTGTCATATTCTCATTGTAGCAGTTGAAGACATGAGTGAAGCGACTTGCAGTGCAGAAAATCTTATCAGTCTTCTGCAGGAATACAAACAGAGCCTCAAGGATGTCTCGCAGTTCAGCTGGACCTCCCCAGACAGCACAAGGTCACAAAACATGGCAACTTATAACTTCTGCATTTCAGCAAAAAACTGATATTAGCCCGTCACATTATTATTATTATTATTATTATTATTATTATTAGTAGTAGTAGTAGTAGTAGTAGTAGTATATTTACTGAATTCTTTGAAAATTATCCTTCAAGAAGAGAAACATATTTTTACAGTGTTTACAGTACTCATAATCCTTATTGTCAGACTGCCACTGACAGCCACTTCTATATGTGTGCACTACACTCATTGTAAGGGCAAATTTTAAGATTTGTTTAATGAAAATGTCAGTCTTAACAAGACAAGTCAATATGGCTCATACTGTTGTGGTGGAGGAATTAATTAATGAAACAGTATGACATGGTTCAATGGTTCTTTTTCCTTTTGCAGTCTGTTTAGTGACCACGAAACAGTGAAGTGGTTTGCTCATCTCTTGAAAGTGGCGGATGAAATACACAATATGCTCAAGGATGGTGTTGTTTTCACAACTCTTCACACAGCTTTGGAATCAGGTTTACGTTTCTTTGAGGAGTTGGCACAGAAGAATAGACCTGACCCAGTGCAACCTTTGGGTAATAATCTAGAGATGCATCTTTATTGTTCATTGTTAGGCACAAAAAACGAATAAGTGATTAACTAATTCATCACTTGGCCTTCGGCCTTGTACCTATACGGCCAAATTATAGTTGTAGCGATATCCTTTACCAACCCCACTCCTACTCGTGTCATATCGCTTAATCGTACTGTACATTCACCTTCACCATCACTGTGAAGTGCTTTGGGTGTCTTGGAAAGCATTAAATGCTATGTGTTGTCATTGTTGTTGTTTATTGTTTGTTATTGTACATCACGGTTTTTGGTAATGGCATATAGCAGCTTTGCTCATAAATAGATATCTAGCTGATATGGGTTTTGGTTTTCTCTACAAGACAACAGTGTTGTAGTCAAGTCACTATGCCTCGTGTCCGAGTCCAGGTTCGAGTCAACAGTGTTCAAGTCCGAGTCAAGTCCAACTCATTAAAAAAAAATCCAAGTCAAGTCTGTGTCGCTACTACTCATCCGAGTCGCGTCACTGTTAAATGCAAAACTGCCAACCTTCGGGGCATTCATGTCTCCAGGCATTTGGCGCTGTTGAAGTTTAATGTCCGAAATTGTAGGAACATGGCGTGATGTGTGATGTATAACATGAAGCAGTAACACTCCATTGCACTAATATTAATACTTAAAATACTTTAGATATTAAAATCCGGTAACACTTTACGTTAAGGATACATGAATAATCATGAATTCATGCATGAATTAATTCATGATTTATGTATTACTTCATTCTTTTATATCTAATGAATCATCATGAATTGACATGAGTTCATAGTCTCTCATTCATGACCTCATGCATGAACAACACATCAACTAAGCATTAGGTATGATGGGTACATCATTATGATTTATGATTTATTAAGCATGATCATCATGATAACATGAATGTAATGTTAATTGCTCATGAGTTCATCATGTTTGTGGCCTCTCAACTAAAGTGTTAACAATCGCATGTGTTTAGAGAACTGCACAAGTTGTGCTCAAATCAGAATTTGAGTAGCGATGACCACATTTTTGGCAGAAAAAGAAATCATGATCATTCTTAATAAATCATAAATCATGTACCGATCATGTAATGATGTACCGACCATACTTAATGCTTTAGTTGATGTGTTGTTCATGTATGAGGTCACAAATGACAGAATATGAACTCATGTAAATTTCTGATGATTCATGAGATATTAAGGAATTAAGTAATACATAAATCATGAATTAATTAATGCATGAATTCATGATAATTCATGTACCCTTACCATATACAAAATAATATTCTAATGACATATTACAATTATAGCCTAATGACATCACAAAAAAAAAGTCAGAGTCTGCATGGTCTGAATGTACAAGTCCGAGTCCAAGTTCGAGTCATGTAGTGCTTAAGTCCAAATTAAGTCATGAGTCTCTAAATTTAGCTCATGACTCAGACTCGAGTCCGAGTATTACAACACTGCAAGACATATCATGAAATTATTAACAAATCATTAACAAATTAACAAAGACCGAATGACTACTGACTGAAATGTTTATATATATATATATATATATATATATATATATATATATATATATATATGGTAACACTTTATATTAACCCTTAGAACACGATTGACGCAAAGTGCATCAAAAAACACACCCTTTCTTCTCTGTTACATTATTCCGGAACTGTTCATCGCAGAGAACATTTCACTCTCGTTTGAATTACTCGCGAACCCGTGATCGCATAGATATGGCAAGCATATCAGATGAAAGAGGAGACACAGGGCTATCCATTGGTACCAAGTACATCCTTCTGGGTTATAAAACAGACTAAGTGACAGCAAAATAATAACTTCATATAGCTGGACTTACCCCACGTTTTTGTCTGTTTTTGTGGCAAAGCATGTTTATCTACATATTGTTCCTTTTAGATCCTCCAGCACAACAGCTCAGACCAATGATTTATCTATTTTTGCATTGTAAGGCTGGATAAACCTATTGATCTATTATTATTACTCTTTATGTCTGTTTCAGTTTTAAAAACATGATAATAATGACTTTAAATACTGCAGATTGATTAAATGATAATGGGCTGTAAAAGTGTTTATGTGTATTGGATTAGTATTTCCTTAATTATTTCTTGCAGGCTGTGTTGGGTTACTGTCTGCTGTTATAATGGCAAATAAATGAAAAAATAGTCTCACTGCCATTAAACAAAAAAAGTTAGTTGTTTTACAGGAACAAACGGTAACATTGACCAATAATGACTAAAGCTAATTTCAACTGTTTACTCTGTTAGTCGACATAAACTCTTTAGCTCTGTACTAGTACAGTAACAAGGCTGAATTAGATTAAAACAGTACATTTTAGCCAGGCAGGAAAAAAGGAGATGGTAGTTGGACATATAATTTGATATAAACATTACACTTGTGTCACACGTGTGTCTACGTATATCAGTAAAGATCAGAATGGTCACCCTAATTAGAATAATCCTTTGCTTTTCAGTGAGTCTCCATCACATAATTAAATATTAACATGTTTTGATTGATGTTATAGGGAATGCTACTGTGCAGGATGCAGCACAAGCTGAGAAGCAGCCTCTAAACGGTGAATCCATCTATTGTTTCTTATGATAAACCACACTTTTTCACACAAGGAGACATTAACAAACAACAGCTTAAATAATGCATCACAAAAAAGTCTTATTCAATGCCAACAAAGAACTGTTTATTTCAAATACTTCAATTTGACATTGTTTTTAGTGAAGCCTGAATAACATGGGCATATTAGAGGCATCCTGTTATTGTGAAACGCCTTTTCACTACATTTTATGAACCCATTATTATATCTGTACGGTCAGTTTGTTGTGGACTTCATACTAAATAATAGGCTTCTCTGGGTAAATTGGGCTATTAGGCTAATCGGTTACAAGGTGCTGTCATCTATCCAAATGGGATACTGTGCAGAGTTGGGAAGTCATGGTATGGTGAATACACACACACAGGGTGTGCATGTGTGCAGGGGCGTCGGACTGGGGGTAAAAAACCACTACTGATTATAGGGGCCCTGATATAGAGGGAATATATTTTATTTTTTGAGGAACATGGGGGCCCATCGGGACTGCCATTCTGTATGGCAGTGTGGTCAATATACAATTGGTGTCAGCTGCATCTTTTCTTTATGCTGACCACTTTAGCTCTCTCTCAACCACTGTTTAGCAGCACTCCAATAGGTCAGTCTTATCTTGGCCACTCCCTTGTCAAAAGTCTACTTGAAGCTGTATAGTTCCTCGTCTTAATCTGAATATGTAATTTTGAGAGCCCACAGGCGGCAAATCTAATTTATTCTGGAACTTAATGTGAAGATATCCGTTGTTGGATTAGGATGTCTGAAGACCATGCTTCTAGTAAGTTTATCTTCTAGTTTTCATTAAGATTTTAAGTTTCAAGAATAGGCAGCTTTTGTTCAATTTTATTTTAAGTTTCAAGATGTAAAATGTTTTAATTTTTCACAGACGATTTTCTTTTATGACATGGCTCAATGTTCAAGGCAATGATGCTTTATATTGGCTCACAAAATGTATACATGCCATGCTGGCATATCTGTTTTAACAATAAACAAAGTGGCAGAAACTGAACAAAACTTATCTTCCTACCTGTCTTGTGGCACAATTGACAGGACCAGGCAGCTTTTGTTCAATTTAATTTTATTCCATTACTGCTATGGCTTCCACCCCCAAACTTACATGCATGGTCGTTGTCTCCTGTCAGCTACAAACTTGTTTGTCACGTCACTGACAGTTCTTGCAACAAGTCCGATGATTTCAGAGAAATGCCATACACGTCAGACACACTCTGCCAGTCTTACTAACAGCCCGTTGGCAATAAGCCCATTGACAACAAAGCTACACATTAGAAGGCAAAACGTGATATTCCACGCAAACTTTCTCTTTTTTATTGTGACAGTTAAAATGTAATGCTTGTTTTTATTCAGTAACCCAGCCCGAATCAGAAGGATTTGGTAGCTCAGGATCAAGCACTAAAGCTTGGTACCAGACACTGGCTTGATAAGTGGCCCGCAGCCTTTGTGGGTGGGATGTTCTCTAAAGCTCTAGATTTCTGTGTGAACAGGTATTTTCTGGCCTCATTCACCTCTGTAATGTCCCTTGTCCTATCATACATTAGCACTACAAAGTGCTCCAGCAGTTGCTGGAGACTGTTAGCCTGGACATACACGGCCATCGAGACATGACATTGTTTGGTGGGTTTTGGCCACAGGGAAGAGTGCCACCTACTGGCTAGCCACCAACACCACTTCCAGCAGGAACATACTCTTCCAAGGAGGTCTATCCAAGTACTAACTAAGCCTGCTTAGCTTCAGTAATTCAGTAAAGTTAGGGTATCTGCTGATCTGGCTGCTGGCTAAAAACAAAAGGTGAAAGGCATATATTCTAACTGTCTCACTGAATTGCATTATGTACACTCAATTCTCACTGGTATCTGCTAGACAACAATTACAAAAACATGATTAGTTCATAGATTTCACATGTAAAATACATTTTATACAACCTACCATACATTGTATACAACCTCACCCCCATCTTGCCTGAGATTTCTGAGAAATTCCTGAATTGTGTGCATCTGTACGTGTTTATGTTTATGTGTGTGTGTGCATGGGTGGACTGGCCATCTGGCATACCGGGCATTTTCCCGGTGGGCCGACGCACCTTTTGGGCCGATAGTATATAATTAAATAATTTTGGCCAACGATCGGCCCAAAGGAAGGACAATCAGCGGCCCATTGGTTGCATTTCCATATTGACACTCGACTGATCCAATAACAGCTCACGTCAGGCCCCACCCCTGAACATATTTTTCAGGATATGTTCAGAATACCTTTAGGAATGACATACTAAAAGTCCCCGTGAATCCCCCTTGTGCTCTTTGAGATATTCAGCTATTTAAGTTAGCTTACCATTTTAGCCCACCTAGGAAAAAGGCATTTTTTGAACATATTTCACCCATCCAAATCCTTTTTCTTTTTGTAAAATGAATCAGACAACATATAGTTTGTATACTCAACATTTGTTATCCTTATTCTCATCAAAGCAGGGGTTTGTATTATGTTTTAAGCCTGAGATATGGAAAAATCTCCAAATAGCGGCAATTTTGGACGCCATCTTGAATATCTCAGAAAGCACAAGGGGGATTCACGGGGACTTTTAGTATGTTATTCCTAAAGGTATTCTGAACATATCCTGAACAATTCAGCTTGTTACTAATTTGTTCCGGCCTTCCGGGTTTGACTCAATTTTAAGCTAATGCTCTTGGACTAGAGCGCATCAAAAGTTAATCGAAGTTGCCTACATGAAATTGCGGCGGGTGCCGGTAGTGACAATAGTGCAAAAGTAACACCAATGTAGAAGCTTCAAAAATGCAATATTGCAAGTAGGCTAGCATATGTCAGCAACATGTTGAAGTTCTTTGAGTTTAAACGAGGATGTAAGCAAGCATCCAGAGCAGAGGGACAGTGAGCAGGTGGTGGAGCCTAGTTGAGGCTACATGATAAGAACTCAGTGGTGGAGCAGGTAGGCTAAGTGCCATGCTGACGATGTTGATTATGATGATTATTAATTGCGATAATGTAATGATATAGTAATGACAACATAGTATGGCCGTGCTGTGATTATAATAACAAATAGCGCAACTTAAATGTTCTAAATGAACGATTTGCAAACCCGGACAGCAAAAGAGTGTCAAATCGATATTAATTGTTGGTCAGATTGATCAGTTTCCGTCAGACGCCCAAAATTCAACATTGATGGCATGAGTGGTGGTTGGTCTCTCTAAGTAGAGCGTCGAAAGGGTTCTAGGAAGGGTTATCATGGTAAAGATGGGCTAAAAGACTGTAGACTGACGGAAATGTAGGCTACAAAACATCAAGTCATATTCATGCACAAGCCAACTAAGCTATATATACAGTGACCTATACGATAGGCTACTGGAAGACATTAAAGATAATTAATTAATATAGCTATACTGTTCCAAAATGTACCAGCAATGTAGGTAGGTAGTATAGCCTACAGGAATAAAATATTTCCAGCAACAGCCCTGTTTATTTCAGTTGTCCTACAGTGATTAATGTCTACGACAATCAAGAAATTTAGCTCCTTACACATAGGCTTCAGTAACTGTTTGGTGCTGCTGTCAGTTGAACATTTTATAGTTTAAATGTAGCCTATTGAAATTTGAAATGATACTTTGAATTCAAGCAGAAACTCTTTAATAATTGCTTGTATAGCCTACTTGAATATGGAGATCATGTGCTCCATGGCTACCTCTGATCAATCAGAGTGATAGCCAATGAGGCCTACATCACTTTCAGTGCAGTAGAAAATATATATATTTAAGGGTAATGCAAAGATTTTGTATTTAATCAGGTGTGCCCAACCAATTTGAGGGCCGCTTGGGCCAAATATGCCAGGGCCGATTTTTGGTCCCAGTCCGCCCCTGTAGTGTGTGTGTGTGTGTGTGTGTGTGTGCATATGCTTGTGTGTCCCCCTGTGTGTCTGCATGTGCATGCATGCGTACATATGTCTACTGTGTGTGTTTGTGTGCGTACGTATGTCTACTGTGAATGTATGTGTGTGGGTGTGTATCTGTTTATGCACATGTGTGCATATGGAATGGGTTAACATGGCTCCTGGAGGCAAACATACACAAAAAATTGGTCATCCTAGGCCCTACGTGTTCTCAAGATATGCACAGAAAACTCTGTTGGTGTACAGTCACTAAATGTACACATCAATTAATTTATTGAATGGCCCCCCCATAAACGAAAGTCCACAAAACTTGGCATGCATTCAAAGGGTGTCATAATGATCCTACACTTTCAATTGTGTGCAGTTTTGACCATGTCAGCCAGAGATATTGTGATTACAACACCTAATTTTTTGCTTTTTCATTTTTAACTAGGTGGCGCTATACATGAAATGAGTGGTTATGGGATGGGTTGACATGGCCCCTTAAGACCAACATACAAAAAAAAGGTGGTCCTCCTAGGCCCTATGGTTCTCGAGATATTCACAGAAAACTGTGTCTGGCCACCTACAGGCCAGTTGGTGTACAGTAACATAAATTAATTTATTGTATGGCCCCCCATGAACGGAATTCCACAAAACTTGGCGTGCATTCAGAGGGTGTCATAATGATCCTACACTTCCAATTTTGTGCAGTTTTGACCAAAGATTCTAGAGCTCTGTTCTAGAATCTTTGGTTTTGACCATGTCAGGTCACAGATACCTGCGATTATACCATGGTCTAGGTTGAAAAGGGTGTCGTTTAAAAAGTGATATACTACACCTACTGTATGAAGTAGATGTGGTAAAAAAAAGTTTAATCGCCGTTCCATATCAATGCCAAAGCAGCAAAATCTGGGTGGTCGGTGGGGAACGCTGATTGGTTGGCAATAAGCAATGTGTTGATTGGCTCTTCAGAAAGGCCGTAAAATTAGGGTCAAAAGTCCGTAAGCATGTATCTCAGTTTCACACTCGTACTTTCAGTGTTGTGCAGGAAAGCATCGCGTAGGAGATTCACACACGTACAAAGTATTTGTGCAGGTACATATTTTTTCCACACGTGTACAAAATACTTTTACAGATCCGCATTTTCCCCCCACATATGTACAAAACATTTCTACAGATACACATTTCTTTCACACAAGTACGTAATATTTCTACGTATATCATTTTTTCACATATGTACAAAATATTTCTACAGGTACGAAATTTCTTTTCACATGCAGAACTCCTTTTGCACAGCTGCAAAACTTTATTACACATGTGAACATCTTTTCACAAGCTCTCAATATTAAAGACCCTATTTTGACTCCATAGGTGAAGATTATATATTGAAACTTTCATGCTTTAGTCATAAAATGCACAACTGTTTTGCTTATCATATTATGCTTACCCTACTAGGGTTCAAACCAAAAAGTGGTCCCAATATGGCCACTCCTGCAAATCAGTGGCCAAATCTTACAGAAAATGGCAGGCAACAATCATAATTAGACAGTTGAGGGGTGGAGGCAGAAACAAGGAAACAAAGGAGGGAAAAGGACAGAATAAGACCAGTTCTTGTATTCCCTTCTTATTGCTTCCACTGACATCCATCATTATCTAATAAAGATCTCTATCTCTTTTAGGGGGCAAAAAGGAGTACAATGCTGAAACGCTGACTGTTCTCCTGCAGAAATATACAGATGGACTCAAAGACCTTGACCATTTCACCAGTAACCTGGAGGATGGGAGGTGATGTTTGATCATCTAAGGCTATCTCTCCAGTAGTCTAAACATGACTCATATTGATAGAAACTACATTCTAAAAAAATAACTGGACAATTATTTGATATAATTATAATGTGTCACAACCTTAACCACATGAATAATGACTTTGTGACTGTGCCTGTTCAGTAATGAGACTGTGAAGGACATACGAGCGGTGATTGCACACCTGTTGGAACTGGGAGAAGACATGAAAGACAGCTTCACTGATCAAACTGAAAACCATGATACCTGGAGCAACCTGGGCCACACATTGGAATCTGGATTGAAACTGATAAAAAAGTTGCTGAAGAAAATCAGGCCAGATCCAGTTCAGGAACTGGGTAACTTTATTATTTTGTTTAATTTCTGAAATGTTTTATTTGTTTATTATGCCTATCTGAGGGTCATGGTCAGTAATAACTCCATAATGTTGTAAATACCTTTTAATAAGATGAGCCATGCATTTACAAGAACATGTTTAGTTGGAATTGCTTTAGGTAGATATATTTTGGGAAAATGATAACAAATCAGCGAAACGTTTTCTTATTTTGAGGACTTTAATTAATAATAATGCATTAATGTTGCATTACATCTCTGAAGGTTTGATTGAAATATCTAACAACATCTGCTGTGTGCTGGGTTGTTACCGTAAACCACTGGAAACACGTAAGTTAAATGACATCTCATTGAAAACAAGTTGAAATTGATGTATTTTTTTGTGATCAAAGTTTAACAACAAAATCTCTCCCCAATAGACAAAGATGAGGTAGATGCAAGAATAGAGGCAATCGGGAAACGTGAGTATTATTCTGGTTTTCTACATTATGAATTCACCTTATCAGCACAATAGCTGTGTTCACCTATTTCACAATTCAGTTCATTTGCTGAGGTTTCAGATATTATTATGTAATAGTATGTGTGGAGAGCTTTCACTCACCACCATAGGGGGGCAGCCGTGGCCTACTGGTTAGCACTTTGGACTTGTTACCAGAAGGTTGCCGGTTCGAACCCCGACCAGTAGGCACGGCTGAAGTGCCCTTGAGCAAGGCTCCTGACCCCTCACTGCTCCCCGAGCGCCGCTGTTGTTCCATGCAGCTCACTGCGCTGGGATTAGTGTGTGCTTCACCTCACTGTGTATTCATGTTTAAACGTGCTATATAAATAAATCTGATTGATTGATTGAGTGTGTTTCACGGATTGGGATAAGACCAAATTCCCATCACGGGATCAAAAGAGTATATATATAAAAGAGTATTGACGGAGGTGATGTTTAGAGGGTTTTGCATCTAAACATCATACAGTGCAACCGGAAAATGTAAAGATGTATACATAATGTATGTTTACGTATGCACCAGTATGTACAGTATGTAAAGGGCTTTGCATTTGCTTTGTTTTGAGCAACGTCTTACCAGATCAAAGTTTTTTGTGCTTCCCATAGTCCACTGTACTGAGTTTTTTCGGCATCACAAGGAAGCTCTGGAGCATCGACTGCCTCTCCTGGGGCCCATTCTCAGCAAACTGGAGAAAACAAGAGTTCTGCGTGATGAAGAGAGGCAAGACATTGATACTAGATGCACAGAATATGAAAAGAATCGCACTTTACTCAGGATGCTGTGGAAAAAAGGGATTACTGCTCAACAGACATTCTATGACATCCTCAAGGAGGTGGATCCTCACCTTGTTGAAAGTCTGAAAAACCCTGTAAAACATGATCTAGAGAATAAAAGATCATGAAATGGAAGAGATCTTTAAACGAAACATTTCATATTCACAATATTTTAAACTGTGGTCATCTGACAACATTGTTCAAGCTATAAAATGATGATTACTCACTGTTAATGTGAGAATAAAGATGCTTTGTAAGATGGGATTCCTAGTCTTACTCTATACTTTACTTATTTTACTAACTCTAACACTAGTTCTAAAAGTTGTTTCAAGTTGTTTACTGCGTGCATGCCCATTTAGGACACACCAAGGTCATGTCGTCTGTATTTTTTCTTCAGGTTTCGTTTAATTTACCACGTGAAAAAAGAGTTGACAAGACAAATATCCCAGCAAACTCAGCGTCACATTACATGCTGTATATTTGCAGTTACAATCTTCTCAAAATGAGAGCACAGTAATGCTAGTTGGAAATGGAGAGGGGTGATCCACTGACACCAAGACTAATTACCAACCATTCTGAAACAACAATGTTTTTTAATACTTCAAAATAACATTTGATAAATTAACCTTACATTTTTCAGTAGCCATAGGTGTGTAGATTTGAACAAAATCTAGTTTGATCCACTGACACCAAGACAAAATTGTCTCTGCTGCAGATTCTCGGAAAGGAAGGGGGCTAAGACTCAAGAAATATTCCGCCTACTTGGTTCAGAATCGTGAGTGACTATTGCATGGACTATTGCTAACAGGTTAGACATTACCAGTCTTGAGTTACTCTGCTGGACAGGTTAATCAACTGGAGATGAGCAGTTTGTGCTTTTGAAATGTTATGGGCAAGTGTCTGTACTAGAAGATGCTTAACTAACTTAACCAGGACTGATAGAAACACAGTAAGCCTTCTCAATGCACAATGATTATCATTGAGTGTAAGACTGCTTCTCTGCAGTTTTTTTTTAACTTACTTGCACATCTGTTGAAAAATATGTAAATGTATTTGAATGGGTGATAAAAATAAATAAATAAATAAATAAATAAATAAAATAAAGGCAAATCAATCACACAAATCAATACAATTGACTACAAAATATTCCATGGGATACATAACAGAATAATAGATAATGGAACTTATTTTTTAACTATTTGAATACTAATGTGTGACCATGCTAGATTGTGTAGTTGCTGCTGGTCATTGCAGTATTCCCCCCCCCCCCCCCCATTTTTTTACCAGGAAGGTACAGAAAAATCCTTGTGGTCAAGATTTTTCTTTTTTTAGCATAGAGTGATGAATGAGACTACTGTAGGTCACCACCTGCAAATACACACTACATTACTGTATCCATGAACACAAATTCAAACTAATAAACAATACTGTATGCTTTATTACTGTGTTTTAACAAAAGTGCCATCATATTACAATAGATAATAGAACAATAGAGCAGCAATCACAAAAAATATAATTTTAAAAGATTAATATAAAAAATGCTCCCCAGATTTTCAAAAATGCGGTATTGCAATATTTATCAAAAAAAAAAAAAAAAAAAGAATATTCAATGTTTACCACTTTTAGCCTTAAGACAAATATATGAAATGAGCAAAATGCATATTATGCATATGAATAACATGGCCAATAGTCTGCAACTTCATTAGTCTCATTTAACATACATTTACTGATACATTTCTTATGGATCAATACCTAACAATCATTAACCAATGAACATTTTAAACAGATTTCAAAGTAAACTTAGGAACCCTGTTAAATGCTAATTTTCCCCTTCAATACACCGAATATGGCCATCAATTGTGTATCATAGTAATCACATGTTATGTATGTAAACAGACATGAAGAAAGGTTTACACATATGGCCAGGTTAATCAGATGAAGAATCGTCGCCTGCCTCTTCCTCATCAACATTATCCTCCTCCTCCTCTTCTTCTTCCTCTTCCTCTGGGCTGTAGGAGCCATCAATTGATCCACTGTGGTTTCCATCATCTTCCTCCTCCTCCTCTTCCTCTGTACTGGACTCATCATCTTCCTCATCGCTGATGTTCTGCTCTTCATGATCATCCTCACTGTCTTCGTCTTCATTGTCATTCTCACTGTGGTAGTCTTCCCCCTGTTCCTCTTCATGCATTGTACCTGGGGAAAATCACAAATTCAAGGCAAGGCAGGGCAATTTTATATACTATACTACAGTATACTGCATAGCACATTTCATACACCAAGGCAATTCAATGTCCTTTACAGAGACAAAACAGAGAATAGGACACAACATAAAAACAAAAAGCTTAAGGGGCAAAAGGGGAAAAAAAAAGAATTACAAATACAGAACAGTCATAAAACCCTAAAGGTCAGATTAGGAGAGCAACTGAAAATAATTTTGGTTTATATCTTGATTTAAAACATTGAACATTCTTCATGTCATGTGGAGGTTGGTTCCAGAGCTGCAGTGCATAGCAGCTAAAGCTTTACAGTGTTGGGTTCTTACAATGGATTGTATCAGCAAATGTTTCTCCAGTGATCTGAGAGGTCTGAAAAGTATGTATTGTTGGAACATGTCTGATAGGTACTTTGATCCTAACCCATTTAGTGATTTATGAACAAGTAGCAATAACTTAAAAACAAATCTGTAAGTCACTGGGAGCCAGTGAAGGGACTGGTCAGTTCTTTTATTTTTTGTAAGAAATCTCAGTGCACGAAAGCCAATGAAGATTCCATTACAGTAAACCACAAATAAAAGCATGAATGTCCCTGCCTAATATTTCCAATCATAACATACTGTATGTTTTTATTTATTTATTTATTTATTTATTTCACAGCTTATTCTTTAGCATAACAATCAATCACATGCGGTTGCAACATTGTTCCAGTCTCTTTATCAAAGATAATACAAAAATACCTATTTGTACTCCCATAAATCTCAACAATTACAAGAAAAGCCATGAATTCAAAAGGCCTCAGACATTTCTCCTCAGAAAATAAAGTTTGTAAGGAAACAATCCTCCAACAAACAACCTCCAACAAACAGCATACAGTGGGGGAAGGGAGTACTAGGTTTGGGCTTACGTTTACAAACTTGTGCCAATTTGTTTACCTCCTAATACGACAACACCACAACCAATAGGCAAATATATACTCACAGACGGTGTCGATGAAGTTACTGCCGTGTTGCCGCAGGGACACCAGAAAGTCCTCCATCTTGTTCTCCATGCTCATGGCGAGTGCTTCTGTGTCCACACCGCAGAAGTCCGGGGTGTACAGCGGCCTCCTCAAGAGACGCCGCATCCTGCAGTGGACACGACAATATAGATATTATAATAATATTATAAACATTTAAATAAAATATGAAAATATTACAGGTAAAACAGAACAGGAAGAACTTTTCTGGGGTAAAGCCAGGAACGCATGGCAGCGATGAAGCTAGGCAAGGTAATCCAGAGGTAGAAATTTCTGTCTCCAGAAGTAAAGGTACTATGTACCAACAATGGACATTTGAATAAGTCTACTCAATTGAAACCTTGTATCCTACCTCTCATTAGTATTTTACGAGCTGCAAATCAGAGTCTTTCAGAATTTTGAACTAAAGCCAAAGTCATTAACTGGGCTACCAAATTAATAGGATGCGTACCTGTGCTAAAGCATCTGTGCTCTACATACAACACATACATGTAGGATAAAATAACATTACTGGACAGCACAACATGGACAGGAAAGTGGCCAGGTGAGATGCTTACCTTTTCCCAGTTGTGTGATACTCCTAGAGGTAAAAAACAAACAAACAACTATAGTGAATATAATCATCTTATTATTCATCAAAAGATCAGCATGTCTCACCTGTGGACACTGGGGGTGTGCAATAGACAAGAAAATACCCAGATATTTGTCTAGGATTTCATTGATAACGATAGTAAGACAATATTTTACATCCTCACAGACTAGTATCTCATTTGTCATATTAGCATATTTAAGATTATTTGTTGACTTCAATCTGAAGCATTGTAAAATAAAGTAAAATAAATAGGAAAACAACATTTCACCACCAGTGCAAATATTAACAGTGTTCCCCCTAGAAACGTTTCCACCAGTGGTGCTGTTAGATGCAGAAAGTTGGTAACCCAGCATCTGGGGGCATGCCCCCTCCGAAGACAATTGTGAAAAAATTACCTCTTAAATATTGACTTTCTGTTGAGTTTAAGAGAAAGAGAAGGTCTGAGAGGATTTGATGCACTTTACTTTTCAAGATGATGTTGGCTGCTGTGCCTTCAAAATGTACAACTGAAACTCATTACATTGCATGTTATATTACTGATCATGTGAAGGTTTTGCGGCGGCACTCACAGGGTAACCTCGGGGTCTAACCAAGGGAGAGACATAAACTAAGTTTCAGAGGGAGTACGTGTTGCTCTGTGCACACACGATGTGACCACACTGCAAAGGAACAATGTGGAATTCTGTAGGTTTTGAGTTGTCCAGTTGCAGCCACATAGCACTTTTGCATTCACTTGTGCAGTGCGCAAGGTCATAGAGTGTCCTCTCTGGTAAAATGTGGTATTACACAGCATTTCAAGAGAGCCGGCCTGGTGTAGTTGGTGTGCATGATAACTTCAGGGGATATATGAACATTAGGTCAAAAAAGTTGTTTCCTCAGATTCTGTTGCCATTTCTAGGTCATTTTTTTTTTTTTTTAACCTAAAACATCCACCATAGTTATTCTAAGTATTATATTCTTTGTATTTAAGTTTTCCTTTTTTTACTGGGAGATGGTGCTTATGACACATGTGAGATGTCAGGCACATTTGGTGGATGGCATTTTATAACAATTAAATACATTAAGCCTTTTCCTTGCAACAGGCTCAAATGAGAGAACACTTAACATAGCGTTCTTACTTACTCATACGTACACACTCACACACTCACACACCTTGAGGAAGGTGAAAGAGTCACTCTCGTCCATCAAGCCCTGGAGGTTACGCTGGACGCCCAGTAGGTACTCTTGGTCGCGAGCGATGCGTCCGCGGGTCTGCTGCACTTCAGACTGGGTGGCACTACCGGTAGCAGCACTGCCGCAGTGGGACGAGGTGCACTCACGTAGAGCTGACAAGAACCCCGCCACCTGCCCGCTCAACACGTCCCCTAGCATCGCCACGCGTTGGTCCGTATCGTCCAAGAACGCCTGCATGGAGACACGACATTCCAGGAAAATTTGCATTAACAAAAACAAAAAATGTACTTGCACAGATCTCTGACCATGGTGTAACAATGTATTGTAACTGGAATCATATTCATGTAATTAGGCCCCTCTACCTCAAACTGAAACTGTATTTTGAAATCAAATCGAAACATCTTGTCATGATGTGAGCAACTAGGCCGTTAATCACTGAGAAACATCTTGCAGTGAAATGCAATTTAGACACCAGTCTATTGACCTGCTCGTAAAAGCCGTCATACAGCATAAAGCTCCTGGGTTGCCGCCCATGTTGATACCAGTACTGACAGACCAGTGGTTCTCAACCTTTTTTCAGTGATGTACCCCCTTTGAAATATTTTTTCAGCCAAGTACCCCCTAACCAGCGCAAAGCATTTGTAGCCATCAGTGTCTAATTTATTAAACTTTGGAACTAATAAACACATACACATACAACTTATACTTTCCTGAAATATTTATTAAATAATTGTTTTTTAAGTATTTTTGCATGGATTCTACTTTTTAAATATATGTATATTTCAACCCTTAGTAGGCTACACTAAGCTGTTTTTAGGGCATTTTCACTACCTTTAAGGATTTATTCTGGTCATTGTACAGTAAGTGCCACACACATATTATATATTGTTTTTTTCCGGCAGAGTCTAGGCTATTCAGATCTGCCATCATTTCATGTATTAGTACTAGCATTTTTAAAGAATTAAAATATAAAAAGTGTATTATACAAATTCTTATATTTTGACATGTATCTCACCACAGCAAGCTCATAGCTCTACATGCATTTCATGTGTGTGTAGGGCAGACTGTCCCGAATCTGGCAATATCATTGCCATGGTGGAGGGATTCTCTGGGGCTGAGCAATTTACAGACATATGTGGTGTGAGCCTTACAGAAATAAATGGCATTTTTTTTATTTAGTGATTAAAAATGACCTTTCTGCGCTCCATATCTGTAACACGAACTGATCTGACTTGACCCGAGTTTACGTGTTAGCCTGTGTGTGTCTACCACTCATGGTTCTCTACAACTTTTTACTGCATTGCCATGAACAAAGTAAAGGCAAAAAAGGTGTTTCTTTGTTGAACAAATTAGGATTCAATTTGAGCCTTGAATTGGATGCCATGAAGGAATTTGCTAGGATCTCAAAACCGGATTATGAACATTCTTTGCCATAAAGAAACACACAATAGCGTTGAATTATAAACATGCTTTGCCACAAAAACAGACAAAAACGTGAGGTAAGTCGAGCTATATGAAGTTATTATTTTGCTGTCACTTCGTCTGTTTTATAACCCAGAAGGATGTACTTGGTATCAAATGACTCCTCTTTCATCTGACATGCGGGGCATATCTATCCGATCACAGGTCAGCGAGTAATTCAAACGAGAGTAATGGGTGTGCAGTTGGTTTTTGTACATGACGTTATTATTTTGCAGTCACTTCGTCTGTTTTCATAAGCCAGAAGGATCGACATACTTGGTACCAATGGATAGCCCTGTGTCTCCTCTTTCATCTGATATGCTTGCGTTCTATGTATGCGTTCACGGGTTCGCGAGTAGCCTAATTCAAATGACAGCAATGGGTGCGCAGGTGAACGCAGAGAAGTATAGACTGTAAATATGATGCAATTTGATTTCATTTCATGATTTGTTTTAATCTTCATACTTTAACGTACAGACAAGTGCGTGGTCTCGTTGGAAAGCTCAACTTCTGCTCTGTCACGCAATAAAGGCTTCATCTCGCTGCTATGAACAGCGGAGCAATGTAACAGAGAAGAAAGGGTGTGTTTTTGACGCACTTTGCGTCAATCGGCTTCTAAGGGTTAGTCTAAAATCTCATGTACCCCCTGGAGTGCCTTCACGTACCCCCAGGGGTAGGCGTACCCCCATTTGAGAACCACTGCCTTAGACCTTTGCTATTTTGCATTCATTATTATTGGAAGACCAAGGCCATTCTCTTCAGATTGCATAGATATATATATATTGACAGTCAGCCTAAGAGTCAGTATATATATATCTATGTTCAGATTGCAGCAAAGAGCTACAGAAGCATGACACAGACACTAAAGCACTGGTTTTGACTGCAGGTTGACCTTTCTCTCATGAATAACATGTTATTAATTGAAAATAAATAAACAGGAAAGAGAAGCAAAAGCAGTAGCATGTTACACCAACAGTAAGTGTGTGTGTGTGTGTGTGTGTGTGTACACACATGTCATTTAGTACACTTCACCTTGTTTTTCCGTTCTTGATCATTGTGGTCCTGCAGTGTTTTTTCAACTTTACTAATCTTCCTGCTCACTCTTTGGAGTTGCTTTTGTAACGAGAACTATGGGAGAGGGAGGGGGAGAGAGAGGGAGAGAGAGGGAGAGAGAGAGAGAGAGAGTGAGAGAGAGAGAGAGAGAGAGAGAGAGAGTGAGAGAGAGAGAGAGAGAGAAAGAGAGAAAGAGAGAGAGAGAAAGAGAGAGGTTAATAATGACAGTTCCCAGTGTTTTGAAATGATCACATGACTATTGTTGACAATGAGGAATGCTCCACCACAGTTCTAGACTCCAGAGTATAGAAGTTTAAATACAATGGAGTCTTTCACTTCAGTCTTATATACATATTGTTATCTAAAACAAATGGGACAGAAAATACCCCAGTTCCAGGAGACCACTCAGTAAGTCTATATGTAAACATGCATAATAATTTCTAGTACTTATATTTTGTCGCTTTCCATTTGCTATTACACAGACCAGATAGAGAATGAGCAATCCACAGCAACTGTGTGACATAATTAGTTATACTAATACTTCACAGCCCTTGTTACTGTTAAAGTGTGAGTAATTTTAAACTACATATCAATATTTGTAGTTATATTGTACATCACTCAATATTAGCCTAAAGGCGGAGTCAGGAAGTTTTGTTTAAAAACATACCTCAAAAAGAATAAAATCTCTGCATATCAGAGCATTAAGCTACTCATTTATATAGAATAACTGATGGCTAACCCTCCCTGAAGTAGCTCACACAGCAAGACCTTGTAGTTAACCTTGTCCCACCATTGTCCTAGCCTTTAAGGCCTTACCTTCATGTCCTTCATGGCGTCCTTGAGGGTCTTGATGGTGTGGCCGCTGTGCTCGCCGATGATGATGCAGGAGCTGCACAAGCACACGTGCTCCTCCATGCAGTAGTAGCGGAAGGCCTCCTCGTGCTGCGGGCATCGGCGGATGCGCAAGTCGCCGTGCGGCTCCACCAGCGTGTGCCCGCGGAAGGCCGGCAGCTCCAGGTGCGGTCGCAGGTGCTCCACGCACATGGAGACCTCGCACTTCAGGCACATCTTGACCGCTAGCCCAGCTGTGGCGCAAGAGGAGGAGGAGGAGGGAGAGAGGGAGGAGGAAGAGGAGGAGGAAGAGGAGGAAAGTGGGGAGGAGGAGGAAGATACAAAGACGCTGCTCGGGCCATCTGACGGGCACACGTCCCGGGAGCCACCGACGCAGGCATCTGAGGGCTGGGGGCAGAAGTCGCAGTACATTGGGGTGCTGGCGCGCCCTGGCCGTACGCTCCTGCTGACAGCGTCAAAAACGGCCCCGCCGCCGTCGCCGCCACCGCTCGTGCTTGCACACGCGCCCTGCTGGGCGGCCGCCCCGTGCTGGTCCCTCCTCTGCCGGTAGCCGTCGGCGATGTTGGCCAGCTTGAAGTTGCGCTGGATGCCGGCTGAGCCGCGTTGCTGCTGGCGGCACTCTGGGCAGCGGATACGGGCTCGCAGAAACGAGGAGGAGGATGAAGAGAGGGAGCCTCTTAGGCTACTTCCGCCACCGGCCCCACGAAGGCGCTGCAGGCACGGCAAGCAGAAGTTGTGGCCGCAGGGCAGCTGGTGGGGGTCACGGAACAGGTCCAAGCAGACAGGGCATGTCAGCTCATCCTCCAGCATACTGGAAGAGTCTTCCTGCCACAGCGCCATCTAGGGGTGGGGGAAGGCAGATGAGGGTGCAGGTGTTTGTGAAACCAATGCTGGATGAAAAGTAAAAAGAGTTTGTAACTTTAAGTGTGTGTGTGTGTACGTGTGTGTGTGTGTGTGTGTTAGAAAAGGTTGTTGCTGCACCGTCTCAGATTTTGTCCAAACCTTGTCTTTATCAAGAATGGGTCCCAAAACCAAAGCCTGTAAAATATTTCTGTTCAAATCCTATGCCTTCATATTATTTTCAGCCTTGTTTTACAGCCTGAAAATCACATTATCTGGGAAGCAATGTTTGGGCATTAATATAATGAAAATAATTATTCATAGGCAGCCTAAACTTAGGGTGGAAGACAGATATGGTGTCAGCATGACTGAACCTTAAACCTTAAAGTTTGTACGCCTTTCTCATTGATTTTTTTTCATTACATACTGATTAATGTATTCTACACAAAATGACTATAAACTGAGCTATTCCTACATACCCCACATACCATTTTAGTCATATTGGAAATTGTCTGCGTATTTGCAGAAAAAATAATGATTGGTATCATGTGGTTTACAAAAAAGTATCAAGTACAAGACCCTTGATACCACCAGTTGTTTATGGGCTCTGTGCACTAACTTACTTGAAGTCGGCAAACAAGTTTCCTGTTTGTTGACATCACTGTCAACAAGCACCTGAAGAGGATTGCCTCAGTTGTACCAAAACGTTTGCTCACGATAATCCTTCCTTCCTTATTTTGTGCAGCCACTGCACGTAGGCTGGCGTTTTTTAGGAAAAAGGTGGTAGCTAAAATCACTTCTTTATAACGACTTGAAGCTGAGCAGAGTGGCAGAGCAGTGCTCCTTAGAGCCGCCCACAGACATTAAGACTCTCGTACATTGTATTTCTTAGGTTTTGGTACAATTAAAAAAGCACTCATCTTCAGGTGTTTGTTGACAGCCATTTGCCTGGAATTACCCATATGATGTTTCAGCAAATTTGGGATTTTCTCTGCAGGTCAGTCTGGCCAAGAGGCCATATTGAAGCCGATTTCCAATGTCCCTAAAACACGGGCACGGAAATACAATCGCTAATCCGGCATGGACAATACCATGTACAAACTTTTAACGGTCCAATTATACCGAGAACATGTCTGACTTCCACCCTACAAAGTTTTGCCAAGCTAGGAATAATACATTTCAAGATATTAATGCCCAAACATGGCCTCCAAGATAGGCATTTCTGAGAGTGTAAACAATATTCAAAATGAAGGGTGACAAAATGTATGAAAACATTGGAATTTAACAAAAATATTTCACATGCCTTAGTTTTGGAACCTAAATATTATGTAGATGGCGCAGCAACCATTTTCCTGAATGTTGTCTGATTTGACACAGAATGGCCCAAATGGCACGCTTCATCAATACTGCATCAGTCTTGAGAGATTGCAGAGATTGATACACAAGTGCCATTTAATTTTAACACATTGCTGAGAGTAGAATGAGTGCATTGCTCAGCATAATAAGAAAAATCCAGAAATGCCCTTGTTGTTCTCATATGGGCACAAATAGAGAGACAGGGAAGAACCTGACACCTGACCCTACACCTAACAAAAACTGACTTTCTCTCACTGATATGTAGGCCCAACTCACTACACTATAACACACGTATCCCACTGCAATCAGTTACAAATGCAATAGCAGGTAGCTTTTCAGAGAAAACAGTTCGAAGAGCCATTTCTAGAATGTTGCCATAGACAGTAACTTTGCCTTTAGTTTTGGCCTCTTCCGCTGTAAGCTACGCCCAACACTAGCCTACGGACAGACAATGTAAAAACGAAACTATGACAATACTATTTACACTATTAACTCTGACAATGTTGAGCAAAGTTTTGAATATTTTCCAGCGCTATAGATACCGTCTAGTCCTAATTACAAATAAATATAAACAACGGTAGATGCGTTAATAAGTTAATAAGTTATGATCTGAAATGAAGAATAACAGGTCAGCCGCTTCAGTACACCAGCTATGCATAAGTTAGCAACAGGTAGCTAACTAAGAAGAGACATGTTTACCTATTTTGACTAACGTTATAGCCTAGAGCTATGAAAACCTACGCTGTTAGAAGAGCGGTTAGAAGAGGCTCTATTATCGAAACAGCTGACAAAGCGAGGCAAACTGACATCATATGACTCAGTCAGCTGAGATGATGTTCCCTATTCGCTCAATATCGTTTCTAAGTAGGCTAACATATGACAACTTCAGTGCTGCTACTTAGCCTGTAACGGTACAATTAAGTGGAGACAATTATGCAACTCGCGTAGCAATTCTATTATTAGGTGGGCTAACGTTATCTTGCTAGTGCAGTCTACACATCACTCACCGTAATTTCTTCCCAGAGGACAAACGTGTTGGCTTCACTTTGGGCTCACGCATCAGATGTTATCCGGTGCTTTTCACATTTAAGTTATGATTCTAAGAGTCGCACACACCTGTGTGAATGAACCACCATCACTTTAAGTAGCTATTATGTCATCACGCAAAGCACGTAATGCGCATTGCGTCAACATACCCCGCCACGCGCAAACTTGTAAAGCAGCACGGCGAGCGCTGGTAGTGCACGTTCTTGACCCCTGACGAATCTTGATCATGGCTACTGAAGTTTACACAGTTGATATGGATATTCAAACTCATGTCAGGAGTATTTTAGAAGCCGTTGTTAACGTATTAGTTGATGAAATTAGTGATATTTTTCATACATGCTTTGCTACGGAGAAAAATGGTTTATCTCGTGCGGGTAGTTACATTGGCTTTACAGACCCCGCAGAGCTCCAGCACAGACTAAGGAGAAGTCTTAAAAGTATCCGACAGTCGGGTCCATCGCCAGGTAATGAAAACGTTTGCGAGCATAATGCTATTCGGCTACGCTGCCTCCATCTCGAGTCAGTCAGGAAAATAGTGGCAGCGGTCTTAGAGGAAATAGGCATAGCCTATGCCTAGCCTACTTAGCAAAAGGCTGGACAGGGACCAAATCATAGACAGTAAAAGAAAGGGCCGAATGTGTTTAGGTTGTAGCACTAAGCCTATCATCAGTTGAAACTTCCGCTCTGTGTGCCTGACTCAAATGAAAAACAAAATACTATAGGTCGACATAAATGGTTTTATGGCTCAACTTCTCCAATGCTAAGGGTAAGTTGATGCATAAGAACACGCAGCCTGGAGACCGATTGTTAATTAAAATCGTTTGAAAATGAATCCCCCGAACATCGTTTAGATCAATAGTCACATTAAATCCTGTAGTCTATTCTATTGGTTTAATTTGTATTCAAATAAATAAAATCATTACTAGGATTAGGACTAAAAAGATATGTTGGTCAAAAGTGTGAACCAGCATATCTGGCGTTGGAGGCTCAACTAAACAAAAACTGAGAGACACCAGAGCCCGTCTACGGAGAGCCTGACATTGTAGCTTACCGAATTTTGGTTGCAGTTCCACTGGGGGCGATCGCCATGAGTGCAAAATGAGTCTATGGAGCTAGATGGGTAAATTTGTCTCTTTCACCTGATTGTCGTTGAGAAATCAGATGTGATAGTAGTTTTTACAAGTTCAACATGGGTTATAGGTCGAAAGTTGAATGAACGAGTACTTATGTCCTTTTGGTTTCTTACAGGTTGGGTCATTGTTGCCCAAAACACGCTAGCATTGTGCTAATGACACTTTTGACAGGCTTTTTAGAACATTTAAGTGACTTTTAAAAATATACTCAACAGTGTGTATTTTCTTTGACACCCCTTTCGAATGCAACATTCAAATTACTAGACAAAAAAAAAATATCCTGAGAAAAGTGGATTTTGAGTGGTACAGCTCCATAGACCTCCATTCATTCTGCAGTCGTGGACGAGCAACCTCACATGGAACCATAGAAGGAACTGCAACCAGTTCAGAAACCGGAAGTTTTCCGAGAGTGGAAGTTCTCCCCTTATTAGACATTCAATCGCTACACCCTTTACATGAAGGCACCCCAAACATTTTTATTTTATTTTTTTATTTACATTATCATTAGAATATACACGCTGTCTCTGAAGACCAACAAATGCATAACACATGTAGCATACTACAGCTGATGCACGCACACGCACACATACACACACACACACAGGAGTGTGACTTACTCAGTGAGAGACTTGGGCCTGGGACGATGCACACAACCGCTCTATTGTCGCAGGAATGGATGACTGACACACACATAGCTCCTGGTCCACAGCTCTCATATTTAAAGTAGTAGTAGTGTAGTAGGCTGCTACAACATGGTCAGGCCAGTCATTACTTTTATAATCGCAGGGCAATGTAACAATGCATTCTGAAGCCCTGTTTCTTTTTTCCACGCCGTTGTGCACCGAGGGAGGGGAGAGCTTTTCTCCCTCAAGATACTTTCTCCTCCGATAATAAACGTATAATCTTAAAAAAAAAATACTTTTTTACTCATGTGCGTTAGGCTACTTGTAACACGTTACTACCCCACCTCTATAAGATTAATCAGAACGTGAGGTAATTGTCATTATACTGTCGTTTCTTAGTCTTGCTAGGTCTCTACCTCCTTCACTGAATGACACGATGAAGAGGATGATGTTAAGGCCTAATGTATCAGACTCTGGAGCTTTTCTTTTCAAAAACCTGTCCACTGTGACACAAGGCTATGACAAATCAAGCGCTGTAAATATTTGTAGATTTAATACAGGCTACGTTCCAAACCATGATTGCAGCTTCAGCGTTAGATAAAATAATCTGAACTATTTTCTCTGATGTGGCCTCCATTTACCTAACTGCGTGATGAAGCTAGAAGAAAGATTCCAAAATGATGCATTAATTTATTTCAATTTTATTTTATTAGCCTTTGTCAGCCACGTACTTCTGTGGCACTCTTGAGGATGGCACCCCGGTTGAAAAAACACTGTTCTAAAAACGTCAAATACTCATTATGGTTAGGCTACCAAATTGATAGCCAAGGAGCCAGAAGTGAATACACATGGATGTCTATGGATGTCTTTCATAATACAACTAAACACAACAAAATACATTTATAACCCTTGAGCCAGCTCCTTACTATATGATCTCGATGGCGATGCAGCGTTTGTTTGCACCTTCAACAGCATTGCATACCTGGTTACTGCCCTCAAACGCCCACAAATGCCTGTATGTTTGTGTGAAAGAATGAGCACCTAGTATGACTGTCAGACTGTTTGGTAAAATATCCACATTGCATAATGTATCATATCAACATTTCATAATCACATCTACCCAAACAAAATGAATGAAAGGTCTGTGTTTTCATGAAGAGACTGTGGACATAACAGCCACATAGTAATAATATTTAGTATATTAAAAGATGAATAAACATCTCATTGGAAGAGATGTCCTGAAAGTAGTAATGTTAATATAAAACAGTTCACATGCGTAACTATCCAATTGTCATAATTAAACTCAGAGAGCTGCATGTATGTTACAAAACAAATTCAAAGCAAAGTTTGTCAATTGCTGAAGAGACTTAATTTCCTTCCATAACAGACAAGTTTACTAAATGTTTTGTTTACCTTAATGGCAACTGACCTGGGATGTCCCTCTAAAACAGCCATAACCTGTACATTGGAGGACTTGCAAAATTATCCTACATGAAAATGGCCTCACACATTCAGATCATTGCATTCTCTCTCTCTCTCACACACACACACACTCACTCCCTCCCTCCCATTCATTTGTAGGGTGTGATGAACCGCTTTCCACCGCCATAAGGACACCAACCCCCCCTAGTGTCAGCAGACAAGCCAGCAGTCAGGTCCTTCCTCAGTGCAGTTCAGCTCATGATGTGTATGTGGCAGACTCCAAGGTAATGACTGACCTGCCTGTTGTCATTGAAACGTTTGCTGATGCCCATACCTTGTTTTCTTCGCTGACCTCTGGTCAGAATGAAAGGGAGGTGCAACATGGGCTGCTTGAATTGGGATCACAGGCGCCTCTGACAGTGCATGCTCAAACAGAGTGTAAAGTAGAGCTGGAAGAGGAAAAGCCATTGATCGCTCAGACACCATCAGAGGAACACATTTTACACTCAGGCAGCGAAGGAGAGTCAAGGTTAACTGACAGTAGCACACCACCCGCAGAGGGGAGTGTGAGCTCTCTAGGTGCCTTTCCTCTCAAGATGGAGGTGGAAGCCACACCCAGCATCGCACAGTTGGATAAAAGTGAGGGAGCAAGCGAGGCTGAGATTGTGGATGTCACTCCACCTCAGCCCAGCACCCCAGATGGTCATCTCGCCTGCCCTACAGAGTCAGGAAAATCACCTGACCATGCAGCGCCTGCGGTTGTCATAATGGGGGCAAGTGATGTCAGGAAGGGACTGGAGGAGGTGAAGAGGTGGCCGAATAAAGATGAGGAGGAGGATGAAAAGGAGGTGAAGGAGGAGGAAGATGGGTCCTATGATATGAAGGCCTGCTTGTCAGGGTCGAAGCCCAACATAACACTAAGATCATCTGGCTCAATAGTGAAGGTGGGTGCTGAACAAGTAGAAAGAGCAGGAATAAAAGGAGGAATTGTACCTCTTCCACCTAGCTGTCCATCTACACAATGCATCAGCCTACCGCTGCCCTCTTGTTCCGTGCAACTGGACCGCTTACCCCCGCGCTTGACCCTCAAGAAGAAAACCCTTCTCGTTTGCCCAGACTGCAGCAAGGTCTTCCGCTGCGTCAAGTCTCTGCACAAACACCGGCGCTTTCACTCCGGCGAGACACCGTTCCACTGCCCGCAGTGCCCCAGGAAGTTCATCCTGCGCAAGAGCCTGCGGCGCCACCTCCGGCGGCACACGGGCGAGAAGCCGTACAGGTGCCCACATTGTGGCAAGGCCTTTCGACTCCGCAAGGGGCTGGAGAAGCACATGCACGGCAACGCCAGGCCCGGGCCGTGTTAGTTTGGATACAGAACCATTGTACGGGTCGCTTTGAAAGAGGAATTGCACTCAGTATGCACATGTGAGTCTGTCTCTGAGATGCTGTGTGTCTGTATGATATATAATGCATACATTTACATTATGTGTGTGTGAAAGAGTTATACATATCAATAGTATTTCTTTGAAGTGGGTTTTTTTTCACCACTGGGGGAAATGTTTGCAAATCTATGATACAGAAGCTAGCTTGTTTTCTGCTGGTTTTCTGCCCTGTTCATTGCAATTGCAGGCCTTTTGACTAATACAACTATTCAGAACCTTAGTATCATTTGCAGCTATCAAGATATTTCACTTCAAAACTAAGCAGACATTTTTTGTCATTGCTTAAAGAGGTTTATTTTTTTGTGTAGTATTTTTCTTTGTGGAAAAGATGAAAGATGAGGTTGTTCAGATAATATTTTTTTCATAGATTGCTTTCTTTATGTGTCTGATGTACAGAAATTCTGTAGTCTCAATCAGTTACTGAAATTCAATAAAATGTCTCCTGTTCTGGACCTAATTATGTCAGTCATGTAATAATTCAATCTGGATCATCATGATAATCAATGTGATTCAAACATTGGTTATACAGTCAAAATAATTAAAGATTGTTGCCTGCATACATATATATATATATATATATATATATATATATATATATATATATATATATATATACACACACACACACACACACACACACTTGGAGTGATGATGTGTGTTTTCTTGAATCATCAACCATAGCCCACTAGGCTCACTGTATTGGTTAGTGCATTTCTGGGTATAGTCAGTTAGTATTTAATTGATTACATTTATGTCATTCACTGAATAAGTGTGTTTATAATTAGAACTGCAACAGTTGGCATATTCCCACCAAGACTAAATGACATTGGGGAGGTGCACAATTTTACTCGTGAATTGATTTTGAAGGCCACTGGACCTTTAATGATAAATCCCTTGTAGACAGATTATTTTGCAATTGTTTAGCATGTTACAATTAATGTGAGGCTGCACTTTGATTTTTGTACTTTAAACCGGAACTTTAGATTCAGATCAGCTTATTTTCTACCTACTATTTCAACAGGCTTTTAGTACAGACAAAATATTATTTGAGTGATTCTGTTCATGTGATTGATAGTAGTTGTCAATATAAAAATGGATACCAGATACTGTTTGTTAATTTCTTCATGCCTTGCATTGAAGATCTGGAAAGGCTTTTTAAGATAAGATTGTTTAGAAAATATTTAGATGACTTTGTCCATAAGTAGCATTTTTCTTTCATAATTACAGTATTGAAAACTCGCAGTCAGTGAATGAGAACTGAATAAATGGAAGTGTCAGCGTTAGTTCTGTGAGGAAGACTTAATTGGTCACTCATCATTCATTACTTCGGTAACACTTTACTTGACGGGTGAGTTCATAACACATTCATAGCAGCTGTCATAAACTGCACTTAAAGCATTCATGACTGTTTTATGAGACATGACTCAACATTCATACCAAACCTTTCATGAATGTGGAAGACAGAACGATGAAAATTTGTCAAAATAAAAGTCCATCAATCGCAAAGCAGCATTGCCGTTTTTGTAAATATTTCATGAATATCTTATGAAGTCTACATTGAATGTCACTTTACTATACAAGTTGTGAAGTATTTGTAATCACTGAGTTTAACACTGGGAGGCAAACTAGCCTACATTCAACTTGTATTTGTGTAACCTGGAATGGTTGGACATTCCCAGTAGCAAAAGATGAGAAATTATCTGCAAAGGTTACATCATAAAACAAATACATTTTTATGAAACAAAAATTATTTGCTTGACCATGTTCTGTCTTTTTGGCACTGGACTAGCCCATTGACTCAGATGTGACATGGTCAGGTAAGAGGTTTGGAACAAAAACGGCAATGCTGCTTTGCGACTGATGGACTTTTATTTTGACGAGTTGTCGTCGTTCTGTCTTCCACATTAATGAAAGGTTTGGTATGAATGTTGAGTCATGTCTCATGAAACAGTAATGAATGCTTTATGTGAAGTTTATGACAGCTGCTATGAATGTGTTAAGAACTCACCCGTCAAGTAAAGTGTTACCATTACTTCCGACCAATCACCTGTCTGCATCAGTCTTTATAATGACATGACTTTGCACCTGCCTGTTGCTTTCAGGTGCCGATTTTCGATGTTCCGTATCCATGCTTAGGTAGCTAGTAGAGGGTGACAATTTTTCGGGACTCCCGCGGGTCACGGTATTCCCGCGGGTTTCCCGCAGTACGGGAGTAAATTTCACTGTTGGTAACGTGATTGGGACGGGACAGGAAATAATAAACGGGAGCTGGCGGGAAGCCAGAGATTATTAACTTAAAAAATGACGCTGCAATGCAGTGAGTGCGCCCAAAGACGTGAGGCATTTCGTTTTAGAAAAGAGAACCAATTACAACCCACAATACGTTTGTTGTTGATTGGTAGCCTATCAGAGCAAGACAAGCAGCTGCCCTGTTCACAATCAATCAGCTTCAGCGATAGGCCCTAAGGCAAAATGGATGCAAAGAAACAGTTACAGGCGAAAGTATCAGCAAAGGACAACTCTATTCAATTGCACGAGCTGTCCGGGAAAGCGATTCTCGTTGAGTTTAATGTGTCATGCAATGTTGGGGCATGACACCTTGACGATCGCATTCCTCAATATATTTATCGCATAACCCTGGCGGAACACAAAAAATTGTTTTGTTTACTCATAGCAACGTTGCTATGCTTCGCTGGTTTAACGTGATGAGAACGGTGCAAACTTAACTGATGGGATGAGATCTAACTATGAAATGATTTAAGCATAGCCTACAGCAAAGTACTGTAAAATATGTAATTTTAATATAGCCCAAAATGATCGGCTATTAAAGAAAAGTTAGACAAGGCTTTCTGCCCTACCAAAATGTATGGTCACCGCACGCTACTGTAGCCTAACAGTCGGATAACTTTAGACATCAACATAGGGAGCGGGACGGGATTCGGGAGTCTTTCTCTCGGGATTTTGCGGGACAGAATTTTTTTGGGGGGGCTGTCACGTGATCGGGATATGACGGGAGTATTTGTGCGGGCTCGGGATGGGACGGGAGTGAAAATTGCTTCCCGTGTCACCCTCTATACCAGACGAGGTACTAATAGAACACATTGCTGTGTGCACCGGGGTACGAATAGCATACATTGATATTTGTACCAGACAGGGTACTAATAGGACACATTGCTGTGTGCACCGGGGTACGAATAGAATTCACTTCTTATTGCACCAGGGTACGAATAGCATACACTGCTAATTGTACCAGGGGTACAAATAGCCTTACCCAAACTTTTAACATGTGATGCAGTCACAGACCTTACCTTACGTTCGCTTTCAACTGTGTTGGACGCATCACCAAAGTCTCAGGGGTTTCCATTAAAGGAACATGCCACCCAATGTCAGTAGTAATATATGTTCTTACCTTAACTTTTACGAGTTGAGTCATACCTCTCCTGTGTCGGTACGTGCACTCAAACGCTCTGGCGCACGGCGCGAATGTGTTAGCATGTTGCTTTGCTAGCGGGATCAGACGTAGCCATAGAGGGAGGAAGATAGCAGTAATCAAACACATCCACGTTTTCCCTACTTAAATAAAGTTGCACGAGTAGTTGATAAAAATGTGTAAGGTCACACAACATGAAACGTGGCGATTTTCCAAGCGAATAAACAGGAGAACTACAATGTGTGGCGCAATAGCACTTGGGAGTACTTCGACCTAGCGTAGTAATATTCAGGGATGCAAACACAGCGCTTTTCGGCGCCTCACTTCGCCAAAACTTTTACGGAGTGTCTATTCGTACCCCTGGTACGAATAGCCTTTGCCTATAGGAGGCAACTCTCTCAGTTCGCACTCTTACCTCCGCACTGAGCTACTTCAGGTGGAAGTTTCAACACGCAACACGCTGCCATCTGACTGATCATCCGGAACCGTACAATAATAAAATTATTCCTGTCAGTGACCTAGGCCTAGTATTTAATGTTATGTGGGAATTGCAATAATACGGGTAAAAACAATTCCTTACTTCAACCACGGAATTGCGTGTGTCATTAATTAAAATGGTAGGAAAACTGAATGAAAGACGGCACCGTCCATCAACAAAAACAGCAAAACGAGTCAAAACGTAGGCCTAATTTAAAGTCCCAGACATTTAAAGGGACAGCGATCACTCAAGACATAGGCCTGCACCACGAGTAATGAACGTGAAATGCTTTGAATAATAGCCTACTACAAAACACGAAAAACAAAACAAGCATTTATATGACAACTGCGTATAGAACCATTCTAATCTAGCTAATGGTAAATTAAGTATATAGCATTCACATATAAAGCATTCAATAGCCTGATAAAAACGTGTTCAGTCAGTTAAATTGCTCTCATAAAAGGAACAGCAGGCCTACAGAATATTCCAAATAGGCTAGTTTCCTTTCACTTCGACTGCAACATATGAGTTAAACCATGTTAAATTCAAAAGCATCTGGCAAGTCACAGGAGGTTTTAGGGGAGGAAAAGAGAAAAAAGTGTGTTACCTGATTCCACAGTCAATGTTCAGTATTTGGCCTATAATTAAGCCTATAATATTTGGCATTTTTGAATCCATGAAAATTAATCAAAATCTATCATCATTTCCTATGAACAACAGACCCCAGTAACACATGGAATTGCTAAAAATTTTGAAGGATCGAAAATAATCAAATCATTGGCTTAAAGAATCAATATTGTATCGAATCGTGATGAAACTTGTGATTTACACCCCTATATGGCATCCTTACAATTAGGGAAGGTTTTTGGGAAGTATTTCTCATGCAAGCACTGTGCAACCATGCTGAGTAATGAGTTGAGTAACCTCACATGTGTTTGCATCACTGCCAAGGAACTGGGACAGTGTATTTTCATATAAAGAACATTTTTGTGTGAATAGGGTCAGCCCTGGATGGCAGAGGTGGTGGCAAAATGTAATTATATGATATTTCCTGCGGGGGCGTGGGCTTCGATAATCTCACTCTTCTCAATCTCATCTCACTCACACTTTTTGACCATACCTCTGTTTGCATCCCTGAATATTAATTAACACCTAATTGTAGATCCTATCTACCTCAGCCGACCCCTCAGCCCCCCCCCCCTCCCCCTTCGAGGCACACACACAGTCATTTCCGTAAATAGAGACAACCTGCCCTGCTGGGGTTAATTTGAGCTGACTTAGCAAAGTAGCAGGTAGTGGTAAAGTAGATTGTGAACAATCATGGTTATAACATGCATTGTGAAGGGTTGTGATAACAAGCAGAAGTATTATAGTGATTTCATGTTTATTAGAATTCCGCTTCGCTGCAAACGGTGGATAGGATCTACAATTAGGTGTTAATTAATATTACTACGCTAGGTCGAAGTACTCCCAAGAGCTATTGCGAGTGCTATTGCTAGAATCTAAGGTAAGACCTTGCAAAGGTCTGGTGGTGGTTCTTCAGCTCAGCTAAAGCATATTTAATCTTGATCGACCCAAGCCATTCTTATTTCAGTCACTTCGCACAGCCGGCACTTAGGCACAAAGTTTAAGTATTCGTACATAATAGTCACATTCGCACCGCCGCCCCTGGTCAGCTTCTGCAAGCTCAAACCACGGCACAGCTAGTCACAACAATTAATGCCTCTTCAATATCACTTCTTAGTAAGCACAACACTTCGACTCGGCAGTCGTCTCGATCGGCATATAGGCCTCATCATGGACGACTCGGCAGTCGTCTCGAATCGCATCGTTCATCAAATCGGCACAAAACCACGGGTGCTTACACCACATTCTTGCATCGCAAGAACTGAGTTTACGCAACCTCCGAGCTTATGCAAGCTCCTGCACTTCGCTTCATCTGCTGCATAAACCAATGCTGGTCATGTTTTCACTCGAGATCTCAAACTTTCTATCATCTGGTCTTATTCTCAATACCTTTTCTAAACTGCTTCTGAACTTATTACCCATGGACGATGTCTAATATTCATGTTTTCTTGTCTTGTTTTCTTGTCTTGTTCAGCTAACGTTACCTATGCTGCTCATCTTATTTTGGGGGGCTTTCCAAGAGCAAGGTGCAAAAGCATGGCCTCACTCATTTCACCTTGCCCTTGGGTCTGCTTTAGCTTCATTCTGTTGCAGGATGCGGCTTGCTCACAGAAACGGTCATCACTTTTTATTAGGGGTCGTCTTTAAATCGGATTTAGTCTGTCTTGTAATCATGTACTTTCTCTTGCAAATGTCTGGTGGTGGTTATTATCTAAATTTAATCTTACTTTATTTATCTCTTCTTTGCTTTGTCTGTTTCCAGGGCTTTGGCTCGGTGGCATTTGTGCAGCTGGCACCTGGGTCTGGGTGCTTGTGGGTTGTCATTAGTACCATGCATCGAATCATGCGTCATGAGCTGCAACTGCAGGCTCTATTTCTTCTGCTCTAACCCTGAGCATTTGCAATGGCAAGCTCTATTCCTGCTTCACTGCCCCGAGCATCTGCAACTGCAGGCTCTATTCCCCTGCTCTGACCCTGAGCATCTACAACTGCAAGCTCATTGCCCTGCATGTCATTTTGGGGGACAATTGTGGCCTACTGGTTAGGGCTTCGGGCTTGCAACCGGAGGGTTGCCGGTTTGATCCCTGACCAGTAGGAGCGGCTGAAGTGCCCTTGAGCAAGGCACCTGACCCCTCACTGTTCCCCGAGCGCCGCTGTAGCAAGGCAGTTCACTGCTCTGGGTTAGTGTGTGCGTTTCACCTAGGGCTGCACGATATATCTAAAATCTATCGTTATCACGATATCAACGCTTGCGATAGACATACCGCAAAGATTACTTAATTTTCGATAAATCTCGATACATTTTCTGTGCTGTGTGCATTCCATACAGTCTATGGTGTATTCACATTCTTAATGTCAACATATTTTACCAAACCGATGCTGTCATGCTGCCCTAGAAGCCCGTGCCCTACCAGTTTAGGTATGTGGTGTTTTAGGTGTTGAGGCAGGAGCTAAGTCGTGATGGCTGAAGATAGTGAGTCGAGCGAGGTAAGCTATACACTTGGGTGAAGAGGAATTGGAGACTAAAAGAAAAAGCAAGTCTGTTATATGGAAATATTTTGGTTTTATGAAGGATGACGTGTTACAAACACAGCGTCAAATTCGTCTTGAATTTCCCCTGGGGATCAATAAAGTATCTATCTATCTATCTATCCTTCTCCACCGTGTTAAAATAAACAATTTCTTTCCTTGTCGTTATAGGATCAGAAGATATCTCTTTCACTGTAAGGCTTGTATTTCATGATTTGCATTTAGCAAAAGCCCCTGACAGCAGCAGAGAGGTTATCAGGATTCGTTATTTGTAAAAGTTGTTTAGCCTACTTCGTTAGCCTGGACTGTGCGATCGCAGCCCCTTACTTTCACTTTCCGCTGCCCTTGTAGTCGGCATGCCGGTAGCCTAATAACGTGGGATGCGCAGTGTATGGGGTTACAGACTGGGCTACTTAAGATTTTAGATGAGTGATCGCCGCAATATAGCTTAAGAAGCTTTTTTGCTAGGCCCAGCGAAGGCTGGCAATGTGGAATATTCCACTGGTTGGTGCACACGTGTTCAGATTGGCTGAGGATTTTCTTGGAGCAGATCTTCCACACAACTTCGATAGCCTAGTCAGTAGGTCTCTTAGCTGTCCACTTTCATCAGGCCATATATAGCCTAGGCTACATCATATTTTATATTGTTTATGTAGAAAATTATACATTTATTTCTGTAATTATACATTTATTCCCCCCTCCCCAACCCTACAGTCTATGCTAGCAGCAAGTAGAATGTAGAATTACAAGTAGAATTTACATGTTAGTTAACAACATAACAACATCTGCAAGCTTGATTCCCTTCCATAGCACCAAATCAATCATAAATCTTTGAGTTACAGGTGGTTGAATTATTATCAAATCATTAGTTATCTTATTAATAGTATATTTATTCATGTCATCGGATACTCTATCTTGCTTTCTTTGATTCATCTCCTGGGTTACAACATGCACTGTTTAATATTGTTATGCTCTATTTCAGAGAGGATGACCATCTAAACATTTCTGGTGGGTATCTTTATTTTTTATTCTTTGGGGGTAGGCTCCGCCACCTGCCGTCGCATTCCGGCAGGATCTGCAAGGGTCTGCACATTCAGTGACCTGGACCCAGGACGAGGCCTATGCCAAAGACTATCTTATGTATTTTGCTTATGTATTTTGTGTATCCTTTGATGGATTAAAACATGTTAACTTTCATTATACCTCCCTGAGTCTTTCTGATAGAACTTTAATTCTTCTGAAACTAAGGAATAATTATTTAATTATTTTCTCAGTTATAAGTTGATCTAAAGTATTATGTAGCCTACATGGATTACAATAAATTGTTCACATTAACAAGATGTTTCAAAGCATTGATTTTACTGTAAAAACATAACTCATTGCAACATTATTAAGTACTTACATTTCAGGTGATTGAAATTGATTCATGTGAAGATCATATACAGAATAATGATGAATATACTGTATTTTGTGTGAGTACACTCACTGCAAGATACTTCACAGGACAAAACAGTGAATAAGAATACAGGCAGTTACAGGCAATCCTTCCATAGAAAACATAATTATCATCCCAACTTCCCCACATGTATTCACAGTGATTTAGCTAAAATTTAATGATGATTATTTAGTTCAAAATTGACATGATTATTCAATGTGATTACTCAGTGATATTGAAAAGATCATATATTTCCTAAACTAAAACAAATTGAATTCTAAATATAATTCAACTGTAAAACAAATTAAAATATAGCTGCAAGCAGCAATGTGGGGGCCAAGCAGATAGTCCAGCAGGCCAGATTTCCCATGCAACTCAATGCCGTGGCATCAGGCATATAGCATTAAGCAGTCACAGCAAGTTCCATGTCAAACAACCCAAGAATGGCTGAGGTACAAGGTCAAGTTTCACATCAAAACATAACTGATTTTGTGGGGCTGAACCAGGGCTGAGTGTCGCCGCCCCCTCACCCAGCCAACCCACCGCCACTGCCCGTCCCACCCCGCCCCACCCTTGCACGCACGCATTAGAATGAACTGGATGGAACTCGCTGTCATCAGTTTCACATCAAAAATAAAAGATCGATTGAGATATGATCATGCTTGCTGTAATTTCAATGCCCCCATAGAGGTCAAAGGTCACCAAATTATTTGTGCATCATCAGGATGAACCAGACGGTTCTATGGGCTGCCATTGACCTCCATTGCAGAATAATGCAGCAACTACAGGCCAAAATACATTTTTGCCAATTACAGAGCCCCCTAGAGGTCAAAGGTCACCAAATTTCTTGAGCGTCCTCCTGGTGGGTCCTGAGGACCATGTACTAAGTTTGGTTTTGATACATGAAAGCGTTGCTGAGATATGAGCTCACTTCCTGTTTGGCGGCTTCGCCGCAAATTTCGATTGGCTGTTACAGGCGAACGCTTCAGTCAATTGTTCCAGAAAAAAATACACTGATAAGGCATGGTCTGAAGATGGTCTCTGCCAATTTTGGCGAGGATCAGCTGAAATTTGTGACTTGCGAATACTTATTCATGTTTTTGATTAAATCCAATATGGCGGCCAAATCAATTATGTTGATGTCACAATTTGTCCTCTGTTGACCTAAGGACCTTCCACAGTATTGTCAGACACCACTAGTGCATGTTAATTCTAAGCACAACAGCAGCTAAAGGCCAAAAGGCATGTGTCTTAATTGCAGCGCCCCCTAGAGGTCAAAGGTTACCAAAATTTTTGAGCGTCCTCTTGATGGGGTCAGTAGTCTATATACTACGTTTGGTTATGATACATGAAAGGGTTGCTGAGATATGAGTTCACTTCCTGTTTGGCGGCTTCGCCGCAAAATTTGATTGGCTGTTACGGGCGAACGGTTTTATTTCCGAAGACAAAAAGTAATTCGCTAAAGTAGCGTGTTCTGTAGATGATGTGTGTGAAGTTTGGTGTCGATTGGACAAAATTTGTGACCAGAGAAGCCGTTTTAGTGTTTTTGATAAAATCCAAAATGGCGGAAAATCCATCATGGCGGAAAATGACGTCATAGGGTGTGTTGAACTCGTCTTGGCCCAAGGAATCCAACGATACCTAATTTTTGACAATCGGTCATACGGGTCAGAAGTTACGTGCGTGAACGCACGTCCAACTTTGGCCTGTTGGTGGCGCTAGAGCGGTCAAGGTGCCAACATGAAACTTGGTGAAATTGACCATGAGACTGTCCTCAATCAGTGTGCCAAATTTCACAACTTTTCACCAGACGGTTCTATGGGCTGCCATAGACTCCAATGGCGGAAGAAAGATGTTAAATAATAATAATAAGAAATCATAGAAACACAATGGTTGCCTCGCAGCTTCGCTGCTTGGCCCCCAAAAATACATGCAAGAAAAACGATCATGTACAACATTACCAAGACAAAATGAGAGCTTTGTTGCAAAATTGAATGCAACAAAATAATCATTACATTTCAGTTATGTTTGTGTTATATTTTGAAGTCATAATTCACAATTAGTTGATTAATTTGATTAACTGCACACAGCCCCAATCTATTGTATGCTACTGGCTTGTTGATCAAATATAGGCCATACACAAGAAGTCGGTTTGTAATTACAAGGCTAAAAGTGCAGCTTTTGTGCCATATTCATGCTATTTTAAACTATTGTCCAAAGAGTAAATTGTGTTTTCATTCCATTTGATTCACTAGTGCAAATGTTCTCTGATGTTGAAGGCCACTGGACCTTTAATGTTAAATCCTAAGTAGAAAGATATAGCACCGTCTTTCAGGACCTTCTCCTTGTTGTGGGGCTCTACCAGGATCGTTGTGTTTTCAAAATCAGCCTTAATATTTGGTTTCTCAATCCTGCCTTGGACTCGCATCAGATTAACAAGTCTTTTTTCTATGTTCCTGGGATCAGGGCATGTTCTCTCCTCTGTCTCATTTGAGTTATTGCTTGCTCCTTTCTCTATCTCCCAGGGCTGAAGTTGTAGTTCACTGAGTGTTTGCCAACCTTCTGTACACTTCATGTAAAGGGGCGCCAAGTAGCGAGAACGGAAGTATATCTTGTAAACGTTTTCATAAGCCTTTCTCATCTTTGTGACCACATCCATGAGGTCTTGGCCCTCAGCAAGTTGGAGCAATTCAAGGTGGTACAACTCTGGACTGTGGTCAGCCTTGTGTCTCCTCAAAAACTTTTGCAAATCGGTCAGAGTTGTAATTGTATCCTCTTCCCTCTCCAGCATGTCCATCTCTTCTTTATCCTCAGACTTCATCTTCAAAACTTTAGGTGGTGCCCCCACATATTTGGTGTAACAATTGTCAGCATATTCTCTGATGTAAGTTGGGTCATCCCTCACAGAATCAGGTTTGGAGTAGGTGAGGTATTCTTCAAAAAACTCAAACCTCCTCTCAACCTCTGCTCTGAGGTTCATAGTGAGATTCCTGTATTTGTCCTTAAGTTTAATCCTTAAGGATTCTTTCATTCTTGAACAACGGAGGACATCACACCAATCATTGTCGATCTTTTGAAGACTCTCAAAAAGCTTTTCAGCAACCTGGAGATATCCCAACTTTCCCCTCATGTTGAAAGTAGGGGAAATGTTTACATTGGCTTCATTCACATTTCCATCACCCTCCTCAACTTCGGCAGCCTCTTCTTCCTCCTGAAAAGCCACGATAGCCAAAAGTCCTAATCTCAGTACCTCAGACTGGCAATATTGCCCGTTCAGATAGTGAATTAAGTGATGCTTGTGAACTTGCCCCAGGGTATCCATGATGAATGAATTATTGGGATGGCGCTTGATTGCCTCCTTAGCCCATTTTTCAGCATTAATGTAGTCCCTCTTCTTTATTGGCTTTTTTTTGTCAACCAGAAGGTAGTAGCAACGTGCGAGAGCTTGTGGAAAGGTTGGCCGGTCTTTAAAGATTTTGGAAGCCTCCATCAGCAGCGTTTTGCACATTTCCCCCCTCTCTCTTTTCCCCTGTTTTTCTTCCTCATCCTTGATGTCCTGGATCAGTTGGGAAAATGTGTGTTTCTCCTTATTTTTACCTCTCACTTCTCGCATGATGAGCATTGTCTTTGTTGTCTGCAGCAGACATGGTGATGCTATCTCTGCACAAAAATGTTGTAGAAACAGACGAGTGACTTCACCCATACTTAGGCCATGATCCCTAAATAACTGAACACATTTCTTGCCAATCTTTGGATGAGCCACACGCACATATTTGCTGTTCTTCTCAAAATTGGTGTATGTAATTAAGAGATCCGAAAAATGGCCCATCTGCTCCTCAAATGATTGTTGCCTGAGAATGCTGTGACTTATTTGTAGAAACTTCTTGCACTGATCGAGAAGAAAGTCAGAGCCAGGTGCATACGTATTGACCAAGGCTATAATTGCAAAGAGCTGGTCTTTGCGAGGCCGGCGTTTTTTTTTCGGGGGTACTATGACATTGCACACTTTTGCAATATCTCCTGCGCTGAGACCATGGATAATATTAAAACCATGGAACATATCATGTTCACTTTCATATTTGACTCTGACACTGCGGTGATGTTGATCAAATTTCTTGTTTTCCTCTGTGGTAAGTTCTGCATTCAAGAGTACTGTGTTGTAGAGATCTCGGTCTGTAAATTCAACTTTTCGAGCACAGTTCAAAATGATGATGGGTAGGTTGTTGTGGATTTCATTCAATGCATCAATAAGCCTCTTCTGTAGAGTTTTTGATACATTTTCTTTCAGCATGTCCACATTATCAAGTAACAGCAGTACAGGCTTTCTTTTGTTTTGTTTATTATTTTGCATTGTGACCAGTTTGATAACATCTTTCACAGTCACATTTGTGTCAAATACTACATCAGTTGCTAGTTTTGTGCACCAGAATTTTCTCTGCAGATCCCATAAAACCTGCATTGCCAAGGTAGATCCTCCACTTCCAGCATGATGTAGCAGGTTAACCATGGTGACGGTCTTTCTTTTCTGATAGGTCTTGACAAGACTCTGAATCTTTTCATAGCTTTCTCTTTGTACAAATGGCATTCCATTCTTCTCTGCTAAGTAGAAGTTAACCCACTGAGGAGGGGCACCCTTGTAGAAGTTGGCCTGAATGTCATGTATTTCCTCCTGATCAAAGTCTGTACCCTCAAACCTATCTGAATGAATGACATCTAGACTGGCCAATTCTAATGTGATAGATGCCATTGTGCTCTTGTGGTCTGCTGTAAATGTATTAGTTTTTAATTTAACTTGTAGACTGCTGTGCTTTCTTTGGAGTAAACTTTGACGGTGTTCAGCTTGTTGACTTGCAGGCTATCAGATGTGCAGTTGAAGCTGAAAATGTAAAAAAAAAAAAACAAGCACAGGGTTAACAGGCCATTTGGAATATATAATTAATGTCTTTAAAATTACAATTTATGTAAAAATATGCATTTCTGCAAGCAATATTGTTATACAATTCTATGTTGATTTCCAGGTAAAAATGTCTGCTGTCCACCAAGAGCTTTTTTCATTCACTAAATTTAAGTAAATATAAGATTTAACCCATTTAGGCCGGGAAAGCATTGGCGCATTTCTACCATTAAAGCCGGGAGCGCTGTTGCGTAATTCTACCATTGAGGCCGGGAAAGCGTATACGTCGATTTTCGCGTAGAAGGTTTTTTTTACACCAATTATCGGCCTCTGGGCCAATGAAATGCATCAGAATAGACACGAGGGAGTGTCGTCATGTTCCTCGTGACATTGTTTAAGCATGGAGGACTTTGATAGCGAGGAGATTCTCGGCTTCGATGACATTATTGCTGATGACTTTGAACGCGCTCTCCCCTCCTTAATGTTGCCTGCTTTTGACATAGCTCTGGTAGGCTACAAAACGTGTACCCTACTGATTCTGTTTGTCTAATTGATGTATTTAACCCCGATTCGGATTAGGCTACACCTGCTTTTAAAAGGCGGAACATCACTGCAAAACGTGCGCTGTATTATGTAGCCACTCTGCGTCTTTTTATGTGCACGTTCACATTAAATCCATTTCACTAACGTTATCAAGAGAATACCGTAACGTTTTATTTTGAGCACTTTCTAGGTCTCACTCATTGGATCAAAATAACAGAAATCGCTACTCTAAGTTATGGTAGGGTAAGTTTAGATATAAGCACATAGCCCGTTAAACATGACCAAGTCAATGGGACAACACACAATGCCACGGTAACCTACCTAGGCTATGGAATTGAGAATGAAAGCTAATTACTTTCACGTTTTTTCTCAAAGTGACAGGCACTCAATTACACCTACATATCACCACTGTAATGTCATTAAAGACAAGTGCAATAGTTTAAAAATCAATATGTATTCAAATTACTGAATATTTTTAGCTATAAGTAATTATGCAGATCATAAAATACTAACAAAATATATAAAGTTTATGAATTCAAAATATTAAATAGAAACATGACAAGCCATCATTTTGTGTGTGTATGGAGGGTTGAGCAGAGACTAGGATCACCACTACTGTGAATAATCACACAGTATTCATTATTACTGATAAGTGTCAAGGTGGTGGTGGCCCCAATTTGCCTATGTTTTTGTAATATAATAAACACAGTTACACTTTTTGAAACTATTTCAGCTTGTGTAGGCCTATCAGTAATTTCTGAACATACCAATAATACATATAACCAGGCAGTAGATGTCAACCAGAATGACAAGCTGTAGAAAATGCACTGGTTTCTGTTCCTGCACTGACACATTACATGTTTTATTTTTGTGAAGGTGTAACTAAATAAACCCAATTTCTTAGCAAAGCCACAGGTATAAGCTCTCAATTTTTTTAAAATTTTGTTCCTATCTGCTACAGAGGCTGAGAAATCAATCATTAAGTAGGCGTTGACACAATTGCTGAATTTCCAGAAAAACTTCAAGTTTTAGGGGGTTTTCTGAAATCACCCTTAGGTTTTACAGGCATTTTTTCTAGGCGTTTTAGGCCTAAATGGGTTAAGCCCTTTCTCTCGGTAATCATGCAGATTAGGATTGAAAAGTTGTTGTTGACTGGACAGCAGATGTTTTACCTGAAAATCAACACAGAACTTTATAACAATATTGCTTGCAGAAATGCATATTTTTACATAAATTGTAATTTTAAAGACATATACTGTATATATTATATATATATATATATATATATATATATATATATATATGAAAATAAACTGCAGTTGTCTGTTCACAAAATACAATTTGTGCTCTGTTGACTTATTTAATTGTCATTTTTAACAAGAAATGATAATGACCATGGCATTCAGTCTGTGTCCATCATTACATTCAAAATTCAAATTAGGACAAAAATCTAATCTGCAAGTACTACAGTAATGATTCATGTACAGTCATTTTATAGACTTGATCTCAATAGTTTACCATCTAGATTCTAGATTTACAATCTTGACAGAAACTTCTCTATGAGGGTAACTTTATTGTTTGACTACTCTAGAGGGAAAGCACAAATGAGAATGAATACACAACAAACCCTTTTGAAACTCTTTTAGACAAACTACATTGGATAAACACTCCAATAGCACTGCATCAGTAAATTACAACACTGGATAATAAACATTCAGCACAGTCCCTGCCTTGCATTGCTAAAGACTCAGTGCTATGACTCACTGAGATTGCAGATCTGTCACCTGAGTGATACAATAGTTTTTGCCAGGAAAATGTCTCTAAAAATGTATATACACCCAAACCAAACATTTATACAAATAACATTTTTTATCGAAACTCCATTGAAGAACAAGATCACCTTACCTGTGTGAGTATTCTTTGGACTGACAAAATGGTGCACTCGCCCACCTTTATATTAATGTGTTATTGAAGACGCCCACCAAATCTAGATAATCTGGTCGGGGCGGTTTGAACTCTGTACCCTCAGTGTATGTGCCACTGCCGGTACATTTGCATAATAATCAAACCTCATACAGTAGTTTAGAGGGGTTCAATGGAGGTCACAGGCTGATGGCTGATGTCAGCTGATATACTCTGATACTACCCCTTTTGAATACCTGGATATAAGGTTTCCTGACAGTTGCACAAAACTATACCTTTAGGGAACGTTCTGGGAACGTCAGTAAAGGATAAAAAATGTATCCTTAATACAGTATAACCATTATCATAAAGATTTCTGATGAATATCATGAGTTGCATAAGCTATGAGTGCCATTCCATGCAACCATCCACACCTTTGTCTAAAATAGTTTTCATTTACGGGAAATCTGCAGTGCTGATGACATACAGCCACACATGTCCTCAGTTGGATGGAAATGTAAATTCAACATTCTTTCTGAACTTGGCACAATTGGAGACAGATAACCACACCTGTAAATAAAACGATAGTCACCTTGATGTGGTTAAACAAGTTGGCAAATGCTCATAAACAAAAAATCATATGACATCTCCAACCACAGATTTAAACACCAGCAGCCGATAATTCAAGTGCACCCAAAGCTTGCAAGTTCTCCCTGTTCAAAATAATTTGTTTGCCTCACCATACTTTATTATAAGGTACACTCAAAAAAGAGGGATTTTCACAGAAATAATAGTAAGCTAGTATCATCTTACAGATCTACTCATAATAGACCACACATACAGGGACAAGAAATGAGAAGTTATATCAGTTTGAGGTAGATCCTTTTTGGATCACTTTACACCAGATAAATTACATGTATGATACTGTACGTTCACATTGAATATTTTGCCTTCAATTATAAATCCTACAGAATAAGGTATTATTCATCGTTACATCGTTAAAAATGTCTGTAGAAATGTGGGGAAATGGCAATGTATTTTTGAAGGAAAAGGTATATATAAGTATAAGTATATATACTCTTTTGATCCCGTGAGGGAAGCTTGGTCTCTGCATTTATCCCAATCTGTGAATTAGTGAAACACACTCAGCACACAGTGAACACACAAGTGAGGTGAAGCACACACTAATCCCGGCGCAGTGAGCTGCCTGCAACAACAGCGGCGCTCGGGGAGCAGTGAGGGGTTAGGTGCCTTGCTCAAAGGCACTTCAGCCGTGGATGTGGGCATGGGAGAGCAGTGCTCAACCACTTCCCCCGCCCAAATTTTTCCTACTGGTCGGGAACCGTTGGTTACCTTTGGTTACAAGCCCGAAGCCCTAACCAGTAGGCCACGGCTGCTCCCCAAAAACAGTAACATATTAAGAAAATGTATTAGAAGGTATTAAAATTAGTAAAAAAATAAAGTGTTGTCCACATGTATACATATTGTTTACTTCAAAAATATCCAAACTGAATTCTGTTTATCATACAGGTTTTGATGAAAACCTTGGGTTGCATAAGCTATTGGTAAAAATAAAGTATTAATCCACAGAGAGGCAAAAAGTAACGCACAGGCAAGCCGACCGTACGGCAGAGTACAAAGCTTTATTCACGACGCCGGAGACAAGTTATGAACACACAAGCATCCTAGGTGAGCAAACGGGTGTTAGGGTGTTGAAATGTAGAAATTAACTTAATGACCTGTCACACCATGTGTGTGAAAAAGTTTGACTGAGGTCAGGTACACATTACAAACACCCAAACTCTGGGTTCAAACTTGCTCGCTGACATTCCAAAATGTGTATTTGAGTGTTTACAACAAACTGTAAGTGAACTGCCTAAAGAAAGCAAAAGTTAATCTAAGAGAAATCTGTTATGCTGATCACCAACAGATAACCATACCTTTAGAGCATTCTGTAGGTACAGCTTTCTAAAAATATGCTTGGGCTTTGAAAGGCCAACCTACTTGCAAACAATCACACAGTGATAACTTTGACTGAGGTATCTATCATGGCAACCATTCTGACTTGGCACTCAACTTGTTTGGTGACATTCCAAAATGTGTGTTTAAAACAAAACTTTCTTTTTTAAATCACACATTTCCAAAGTTAAAAGTAAATTCAAGTGCCCCTATTTTACTGGGCACAGTATCCCCCAAACAATAATGGAATATCATGTGCGAAGAGCGTGAACGTTATGCTACTCCATTTAATTGAGAATGCAGTCCCCACTACTGACCATTTATAAACTGTGAGAGGGCACTACCCATAGCGGAGCGGGCAGGAGATCATCGAGAAATAAACGGGAGAGAGCGATCACACAAAAGTGCCTGCAACAGAAAAGTGCTCATGAGAGAAAACAATCCATTAAATACCCACACACACCTTCACCAGGTGTGCATGATTACCTAATTAGGCAGCCAGGCCTGCCTTGTCTACTGTATGTCCTGAAATAGTTTTCATTTACGGGAAATCTGCAGTGCTGATGGCATACAGCCACACACGTCCCCAGTTGGTTGGAAATGTAAACTCAACATTCTTTCTGAACTTGGCACAATCGGAGAGAGATGGATAACCACACCTGTATATACTTGGCACAATCGGAGACAGATAGATAACCACACCTGTAAATAAAATGATAGGTACCTTGATGTTGTTGAACAGGATGACAAATGTTCATAAACAAAGAAATGCTCAGTCATGCACCATTCATTCCACAGATGTCTACTGCCTACACAACAAAATGAACATCAGCAGCCAATAACTCAAGTGCAACCAAATCCTGCAAGGTGTTCAAACTAATTTTAACTCAGCATAATCTATCATAAGGTACATTCATAATATACATGTAGTAATTCCAACATAAACTAGATGTACCGCAGAGTGGTACAAAATATGACCGCCGCCCAGTCCAGCACATTTTTCCACAAAAATAAGTCCAGCTGAAAGGCCTATATGATTCTAACTGTCTCACTAAATTGCATTAGCCACACTCAATTCTCACTGGTATCTGCTAGACAACAAGTACCAAAACATGATTAGTTCATAGATTTCACATGTAAAATACATTTTATACAACCCCACCCTCATCTTGCCTGTTCATAATTCTGAGAAATTCTTGAATTGTGTGCATGTGTGCGTGTACATGTTTATGTTTATGTGTGTGTGTGTGTGTGTGTGTGTGTGTGTGTGTGTTTGTAGGTGTGTGTGTGTGTGTGTGTGTGTGTGTGTGTGTGTACGCCTGTGTGTGTGCATGTGCATGCATGTGTACATATGTCTACTGTGTGAGTATGTGTCATACGTATGATTACTGTAAATGTATGTGTGTGCGTGTGTATCTGTTTATGCACATGTGTGCATATGGAATGGGTTAACATGACCCCTGGAGGCAAACATACGCAAAAAAATATTCATCCTAGGCCCTACGGTTCTCAAGATATTCACAGAAAACTCTGTTGGTGTACGGTCACCAAATGTACACATAAATTATTTTATTGTATGGCTCCCCATGAACGAAAGTTCACGAAACATGGCATGCATTCGGAGGGTGTCATAATGATCCTACACTTTCAATTTCGTGCAGTTTTGACCATGTCAGCCAGAGATATTGTGATTAAAACACCTAATTTTTTGCTTTTTCATTTTTAACTAGGTGGCGCTATACATGAAATAAGTGGTAATGGGATGGGTTGACATGGCCCCTTAAGACCAACATACAAAAAAAAGTTGGTCGTCCTAGGCCCTACGGTTCTCGAGATATTCACAGAAAACTGTTTCCGGCCACCTACAGGCCAGTTGGTGTACAGTAACATAAATTAATTTATTGTGTGGCCCCCCATGAATGGAATTCCACGAAACTTGCCGTGCATTTAGAGCAGTGTTTCCCAAATTGACGTCCACAGTGTTATGGACCCATTTGTCTGCAACGCAACATAGCCTACAACATTTTTTTTAGAAATACAGGAACAGCTTACTATGCTGACGAATGACGACTGCGCAACATGCGAGAATTTCCCCTACTCTCGGATGCGCATTAAAACGTATCTTTTCAGTAGTCATTTCCAACTTTTCACGCTGATGGTGCTCAAAATGCAACACAACCGTGTTCAAAGCAGGGATCCTATAGCAATGTATGGTTGGGGGACGCATAGAAAAGTTGGAGAACCTGTGGCCTAAAACAATATTGGTGGTTGCAGGGTAGATTTGAAGTGAAATGGGTCGCGATGGTCTGTCATTTTTAAAAAGTGGGTCGCCAGAAAAAAAGTTTGGGAAACACTGATTTAGAGGGTGTCATAATGATCCTACACTTTCAATTTCGTGCAGTTTTGACTATGTTAGGTCACAGATACCTGCGATTACAACACCTTATTTTTACTTTTTTGCTTTTAACTAGGTGGCGCTATACAGGAAATGAGTGGTTATGGAATGGGTTGACATGGCCCCTTAAGATCAATACAAAAAAAGGTGGTCTTCCTAAACCCTACGGTTCTCGAGATATTCACAGAAAACTGTGTCTTCCCTACCCTCCTTTCGGGGGTTCCAGTCCAGCGGGGGGGGGGCTACAGATCAAAACAAAAAACGATAGTCCATGCTATCCATGTGGGGCTACATGCCCACCAAGTTTCGTGTACACTGGTCTTTCAGTGTCCCAGGAATCCTTGACGGAAATCTGGCCATGCGAAAAAGAAAAAAAAAAATCTGACTAAACCTTCGCTTCGCTGCGCGGTGGTCATAATAAAAGTAAGCTACAGACAGTATCATCTTACAGATCTACTCATCAAGGACTAACTGGATATTGTCCAATCTAAATACCATCTACCATACAGGTTTTGGATGAATATCCTGAGTTGCATAAGCTATCAGCAATAATCACATGGGTTAGTACAAAGAGGGTGCAATGTTCCAAGGTCACAAAAAATAAACCTTTTAAAGATGTTCTGGGAACGTCCTCTAAAGGTATTGTGTTATGCAGCCTTCAGAGAACGTTCCCAGAACGTCCCCTTACAGCTGTTTTTGTGCAACTGTCAGGGAACCTTTTGGGAACGTTCCCTGATGATAAAGAATATTTTAAATCTGGATGTTTTTGAAATAACATGTACAAATGTGTTATTTTACACACATGAAATTACAGTATAGTCATAATATGCATTACCCCTCCCTTTCTCTCTCAGACTCAAACGTCCCTGTTATTATTATGTCCAAGCATCATTTGTATTGTATTGCTGATGTCTTATTCAACTCTGAATTTTCATCAGAAATCCAAAAAGGTATTCAATCTAATTGTGTCATTGTTGATGGGAGCAGTAAGAATGCATTACTTTACACACAAAAATGACTTTAAAAAATAAAAGATAATTATTCCCTTTCAAGAGAACCTGATAATAAGCACAGAAACACCCCCTCATTTATTCTTTATTATAACAAGCATACAGCCAATAAAAACAGACATGGTGATGATCACATGCCATTTAAATGGTTTATACTGTAAATGCATGATACTCTAGAGTCTACATACAGTTGAATAGAAGTAACAGCCTTCATACTATTTTTTTTTTGTCACAACAGCAAGTATTGTAGTGAAGACCAATGTGAAATTTGTTATATGATATGAAGTCATGTGACTCATGCACTGTACTGCCTGTATGTTTATTACATGCCCTCGGCCCAGTGGTGCATGGTGTTAGAGGTTGTTGTCGCTCCACTCCCTCAGCGCACGGTAGCAGTCGCCCTGCTGCTTGGCGTTGGCCCCGCTCTCGTCTCTCAGCCAGCCCTCGAACTGGTTGCGGTTCTCGTGCACCGTCAGGTACTTCCCAAACACGTCGGTAGCATTGCGGTAGCCACTGGACTGCAGCTGGCTGCCATGGGCAGGCCCTATACCTGGCAGGGCCGTCACTGGCTTGCCCTTCATGGGCTCCGAGCAGAAGGACTGGTGCTTCTTGGACGTTGAAGACATGAGTGCAGATTGTCTAGTATAATGGGCGGGAGAGGTGGTTATCTGGTGCTTCCAAGCGAGGTCTCTGTTGAGCAAAAAACATAACTCATGTTTTTCCATCAAAGAAAATGTTGAATTGACATATTTTGGCACAGAAATGAATTTATCCAACAGAAAGATCAATGTGAAGCACCTAAGTACTGAACCAGTAAGGCAAATGAACGCATATCGTTGAAATTACATGAATATTTCATGTAAGCCTAATCAATTTCATTGGAATTACTTAATCAAATTGGGTTATCACAACATGAATCCATTTTGTAAACCGAAAGAGACATTTTCAAGTTAAAATTTCTATAATATACATTTTTTTTGTTAATCTCTGGTGAGAGAATTTTGTTTTTAAGTGACATCAGAATTGTACATTTGAATCATGGACAGGCATTAGGCTTAAAACAAGAAAATTGGCTGTGCCTGTGCCTGAAATAAGCAGACGTTAGCAGAGATGTTCAAAGCCTTTATATGTAATGATCTATTTTCAAATTTTAAGCAACCCATCTACATTTTAATTCAGGCACAGCACCAGAGAAGCCCTGATAGGTGGAAATCCAAATCATTCAAATAAAACGAACGTTTTAGGCATAAAGACAACTTCTTCAGAATTCTCTGAGGGATATAGGAGCCATCTTACCTGTTTGATGAGAGCTGGAACTCAATGGTAACTGCTGGAGAAGTGTCTGTCCTTTATACAAGCTGTTCGATAAACAATCCCCCCTTTTAACAACCTCCTTTTTTAAAAAGACTTATAAATCATCAGTTACTGAAATGTCATACATTCATGTGAATTTGACACACATACAATCAAAAACAGAAGTTATGTGCCATGGCTCTGGCAATAAACTAAGGTGGAAAATACTTTACCAGTCAGCTACTTCTAGGTTTCTATTTTACTCTTTTAGCCAAATCCTGACCCTAACTTTCTCTGAATATTATCTTTTGTAAAACAGTGATTTACAGCAGGAGCCTCCCTTTTCCAGCCAAACACACAGACCACCATCAGTTCATACAAAATATAGGGCACAGGTGGCCTGCTATGAGAACAGAAGGTCAAAGGTCAACTTGGCATGTAGCATTCTCTCTCTCTCTCTCTCTCTCTTCCCCCCCTTTTCCCAGGCTTCCATTTCCACTTTGGCTAAGGAATGCAGGAATGGGTGAGTGAACTTGATTTACATCTACATGACTAGCTGAAGACTAGCAAAGGTCTCTCTTTTGCTTCAGTTATGAAAGATGCGTACATGGTTGTGTGGTTTTGTGAAAAGTATGTTATTTTTCTGTCCTTGCAAACATATTTCTTACTTATGATTGGATGCCATCATGGTGTCCACATGCCATCATGACTGACTATCTTTCGTGCACCTCCCTTCCTTGAGAGTTGAAGTATGTGCATCCCATCCCCAACACATGTGGTACCTCAGAGACTTTAATCAATTAAACCATTAATAAAATGCTAGTACTTTATAGAATGAAATGAGCCCAAGTAGTTATGGTTCCCTAGCCTTGTGAATCTCTGTTTATTTGGTCAGCTTCAAGTTGTTTGTACTGCAAAGCTTATTTATTATTTCACCACAAAATTCACATGATTTAACCCAGACATCAGATTAGTGATATCTTTAATGAACATTTACATGTGTCTTCATAGGATCAGTTGCATTCTGTAATGTAACAGGCTTGGGCTATACTGACAATTTACTGTCCAGTAGCCATTTAAAGGATCCTTATACCGTCTGTCTCTCTCTCCATCTATCAATTTCCACTTCAGCTTATAGGAATGTAGGGTGAGCGAATTGAAGCTTGATTTACATCTGCAGCGAGGCTACATTGTCAGTCCTCAAATTTATGCATGCAAATTCTATGGACCTTATCAGGTGCACTTCCTTTTGCTTTATGAGTTCTCACTGAAGCACAGAAAATTTGTGGTCTCTGAGATAATCTGGCTTTCTTCAGCCACCCTTTATGGCATGATTCCTTTGTTATTAGTCTGTTAATAAGTGAATAGGTATAAAGCACTTTCTATACTAGTGCAACTGAAGACTTACTTGCAGTCAGGGATATGGTTAGTGTCATGATAATTCTATTACTACATTGTTACCTATTAAAATGTGGCCATGGTAATGAAGACTCATTTTTACAACTAAAATGGTACCACCTATATGGATTTTTACTTAATCTTCATGAAGGCAGATTGGGCATTTCTAACGCGTAGTTAATTACTGACATTTTGTATCTTTGAATCTGAATTTGAGAGGCAACTGTCTGAAATCACAGTTTGAAATAGTTACTGTAAACTGAAACTTAAGTCATCCTGGTCTAAGTTTCACTTCTGTTTTTTAAAGAGGCAGGTGTTGGGTTGAAAAACTGCTTTGTGTTTCACAATATATTTCAAGTTCATCACACATTAAAAATGACAGCGCATATTGTTTTGTAACAGACAGAAGATACATTTATTTGTTAACAAATCATTAAATCTCAACTTCAGTATAGAAAATGCAGTCATTTTAATTTTAAAGGATGTGTATAATAAGCTATGCAATAATCCAATAAAAATCTCCACCATAAAATATTGTGAAGCATATCGTTTGAGAAGCAATTCAGATGCACCTTCTGAAACCTTAATTGTAGTCGTACACTGGTCTTTACTGTTGCCTATCCAGTGGAAGTTCCCTGACAACCAGCACACACAAAAGAGGGTCAGTGAGGAGCCTGAGGCAAACAGCTGGATAGATCACCGTCATGGCCGCCATTATGCCATTGGCATGTCTCTCAAAGGAAGCCGGTGGTATTGATACCTGGGTAAGCTGAAATGCAAGAAATGGACCATACAACGCGAGAAAGCTAAGAGTGGCAACAACCAGCACTGTGCGATCTTTGTCCTGGACAGTCTCTGAGGAGTCTGGAGGGGTGGGGGTTGGTGTAAAGGTTAGCTTGCATGTGACACCCAGAAGTATCACTGCCAGTAACAGCCAGGTGAGGGTGACTGCAGCCGTCTGGGCAAATGGGTGAACAAACACACACAGCAGGAGAAATACGCCCTCGAGGAGACAGAGGAGGATGGAGAAGGGTCGCCAGAACCTAAGGGAAGTGACCGGCAGGTAAGTCCAGGCCATGATTCCCTCTAGCGCCACCATCTGGTGGAGGTGCAGACCACAGTACTTCACCCCGAAGAAGAGCAGGAAGACGGAGCCGCTGCGCGTGACGCCCGGCGCCAGCAGGTACGCCACCATGGCAGGGCTCAGGACCATCTCCAGGAGGTCAGTCAGGAGGAGCGCGATGACCAACACTGAGCCTCGGCCCCTGTTGTGTTTATGGCGGCGTAGAACAGCTAGTGCCCAACCCACGAGTGGCAGACCCACACACATACCGGTTATCAGGAAGATGGAATGTCTTATATTGTAGCCATAGTCCCATGTCGTTGCGTTGGTCTTGGCAGGAGTTCCAGAGGAGAAGTTTAGATTGTAGACCATGATGCCCTGACTTTTTCACTGCAGTTATAGAAAGAAAATTTAATTATTTTAGTCATCATGTAGTGGTATCATTTCTTCTAATCATATTCCTGATGTCAAGTCTCATCACAATGTTCCAACGAGACATCTTGTAAGTAAGTAAGTAACATTTATTCATAAAACACATTTAAACACAACTTTCATTGACCAAAATAAAACAAATAAAATAAAAAATAAGTAAGCAAATGGATACCGTAAACTATACATGTAAAAAACAGCTTGATCTGGCAAGAGAAAGGACATTGCTGTGTGTGAAATAAGGATTTCACTCCAAGATCATAGAAGTGTTTTTACCTGTGCAAGAAGATTCAGCTATACTGCTGTTGCACTTGAGTTGACTGAATAGAATGTAATAGTGTGCTACTCACACACATCTATTTCTGTGATCCTGGTGTGTTTTTGGACTTCCTCATATTCCACCTGTCACTCTCGATCCTATTGTAGACTATACATAAAACTGATTTTGAATTTGAGATAAACAATTGATTGTAATATCACTTCTAAGCCACACTGAATCTTCAGTGGCCGAACTGCTCAACACATCACCGGGGTCCATTTGGGGACATACACAGTGTCTGTGGCAGGCATGCAAGTTTATGGACTGTTTTCCCTCCTTCCATTAGGGAGACTTAGGTCTCACACCAGTTTTTACCACAGCACCATAACCTTGTTGAGCATTTAAACCCAGCATCAGCCCAACTACCCCACTCTGTCTTTACAGCCATGGAGCACTTCAGTCCGCTTTATACCCTGCTTGCTTTTTTGTGCATGGACTGTGACTGTCTACCGCGGGTCTCATTGCCCCCATATTTGCACTTGCTATAGACAGGCTCGGACTGGTAATCTGTACAGCCGGGCAAATGCCCGGTGGGCCGGTGACCTCCGGGATTTTTTTTTTTTTTAAGTTATTTAGCCTATTTGCGGCCCGTCATGTAGACCTAGGCTTAGCCTATAAATGCAGTTGCATCCATTTGGATTGGGGGGTGACAGGTCAATCATTTTGGCCTCTTCATGACAGGTTCAGTGTGTTACGATCGCGCCCCCCTGCCCCACCCCTCAAGTGGATTTGTCCAAGCAGCCGCTTGGTTTGTGGGGAAATATAGCCTACGAGTCCATGCATGGTAGCCTAGGCTATATAACTGCCCTCCGCTGGCTGGTGTTCACATCATCACAGTTTAACCGTAAACAGCAATCAGAGGTGTCTAATTTTATTCCATAAATATATTGTATATATATATATAAAAACAATATATTTATGGAATAAAAATTAGAGAGCTTCCATTTACTGCACCATGTAGGCTACTGTAGTGCGGTTTGTCTGTCAACATAAAACAACTCCGGGTACCTACAATTTTCGCACAACTTGGTGGAAAAGTGTAGCACAGGTTAAAGAAAACCTATTCATGTTTGGACTCAAAAGGAACTTCAAAGTATTTCCCATATAGTAGCCTTTTAGCTCACAACGATAGTGAAAGTGGAACTTGGAAAGTGGAAGTCTCTCCACCGAGTGTTACATTAGATGCAAATCAATCGCGAGTCGATGCATGTAAAAAGTATCAACTGGTAGGTTAGTAACGAAGGTAGCCCAATTTTGCAAAATGTGATGACGGCACACAAACGTTTAGTATACACTTGTGGTGATAGCCTACAGTTAATGTGAATCGCTGACTATAACCAATGTAGAAGATTTGCACCAAATAGGCCTAAAGGCTGTGGTTGTGTTTCTACAACATGTTGGCAAAAATCGTAATTTTTGTCAACTATGACGATCTCCATGCATGTTCAGTAGCCTATATTTTTCATTTAGTCAAGCAGTGACATGTGGTTTAATCAGTGTTGGGCAAGTTACTTCAAAATCGTAATATATTATGTATTACTTATTACTGTCATTTCAAAGTAATTCATTACATTATAATATTACTGTCTCTGAATTGTAAGGCATTACACTACTATTGTATTACTTAGTTACTTTTACCAAAATATCTAGAAATATGGATTTGGAATTCTAAATGCAGTTTATTATGCTCAATGCAGCTCATTGCACTTCTAATGGAGGGTAATGTGGTACAACATAATGACTGAGCTAGGCTTAAGGCTACAGTAGAATGCAATAGGTGCAGTGATGGCTCATGATGCAATACAAGGAACAATCATAGCCAGAATTTTGTTTAAAGAAGACAAAAGGTCAAAGTCTGGTCAATTGTGATAGAAATGCTGTAACTTTAGGCTTAGGCCTACTCATTAAAATCAACAGAGAGCCCACTACCTGTATATTGTAACCCAAAACTTAAAGACATGTCAAGATAGGCTACACAGTGCAGCTACTGGCCATTTTGGTGCCCTAACTGGTTAAATACAGTATTAACCTAAGTATGTCATCATATGGCCAACTATAAAGATGTAATCTGCCTGTTCCCAGGGATGGGTAGTATTTCTGAAACATGTAATATGTGTTTCAAATGCAAAATAGTATTTTGTCATTTGTATTTTATTGGGTTGAAGGAAATGGCTCTGTATTTTGTATCAAAATTAGGGCTGTCAAAATAACTGATTAATTTCGATTAATTAATTTGAGAAAAAATAACTGATTAAAAAAATTAGTGCAGATTAATCGATTCTGTATGGCCTTTGACCCCGAGCCGTTCTAGTCAGTAAAAATTAGACTGTAAAATGAAGGAGAGAGAAGAAAACGTGCTGCCTGGATCATTGATTGGAACATTTACTTTTAAAAAACGGCCTGATGGTGTTGATAAAAATAAAGTGTTGAAAATAGTCCTTTGCAATGTCTGCAAGTGTTGACATTGAGGAGAGTGTTAATTTATTTTCATTGTGTCCCCTAGGTTATATCTGTGGCCTGAAATGCCTTTTATGTGAAAAAAAAAACTTCTTCCCGAAGCACTTTTGAATTTATTTCCTCAGCATATTAGGTCATATCATAGATTATTATGGCCATTATTTGAACAGTGAAAATAATAATAAAAGAGTTTTTGAACTTTAATGTCACTAATGCTGATTATTCAATGATTCATTTGAATTTAAATATTTAAAATACTTTCACAGCAAAAAATATATATGCGATTAATTTAGATTAATTAATCACAGAGTATGTAATTAATTAGATTACCTTTTTTAATCGATTGACAGCCCTAATCAAAATACTTTATTGGTGTGTATTTTTGTATTTTAAAAATACTGCAAAATACTAAATGTGAAAAACACAAAAAAGTAGATACTACACACAGGTGTAATGAATAATTGGTAATTAGGCAACAATGGTTTATGTTTATCGCAATCAGCTAATGTGAGAACAGCTGTGTTCAACAACACTTACAGCTTTTCAGTGACGGCTATTGCTGAAACATCAGCTCTGGTCTGAAGTACTGGTGTGAAGTTTACGCAAGTAAAGATGAGCAAGTTGACCTGTGCAAGTTTACATAAGGACACTGACAAAGGCAACCATGTCCCAATGTCTCCATGCCAATCTTTAACAGAAAAATGTCAGATATCTCAACCACAATGACATCAATAGATGGTAAAGTGTTGAGTGTGTTTGAATTCCCTTCCTTGTAGCATCCTTTTCTGCATTCCACAGTGGGGAGAAGTTCACCTTGTTTAATTAAATAACAATTCTATTTCCTTATTAGCTGCATACTTGAGGTTGGAGATATTAAGGCACGTCAAGTCTCTCACATACTGGAACTTCAAGCTACATAGCCGTATGATTTTCTTATTCAGTTCTGCACTGGACTTGAATTACGAATTTTGGCACAGATACACAATTATGATTTTGGCCTATTGATTATAATGTGGTTAATTGAAAGCTCTGTCAGTCATTTGGATAAGCATCAGCTACTGTAGATGACTAAATGTAAATGTAAATTCTTGAATTATTCTTAATTTTGATCACACTACATGAACTTGCATATGGTATACGACAGGGGCCAAATTGTATTGTTTTTTACTATATAGTTTAAAGGGACACCAGGCAAGCCTGATGCTTTTTCTCTACGACTCGCCCCCTCGCTCCCCCTCGCTCGGTCTGAAGCTCTTTTCCTTTTCTTTGCGTCTTCCGTCAAGGTTTTTCGCTGCTTCTTCGCCGGCTCTGCCATTATACGCACGTTTGCAACAATCTCTAGCGTTTCGTTAGCCTGCCTCTGTGCTGTAAACTGATCCTGCTTCGGTCGGCGGGTAGGATACACCGAACTTGCAAGTGGGATATTCTTCCTACAGGCAGTAGGGGCGGGCGAGAGAGCCTTCATTCGCCCCGTAATGAGTCATTTAACCATATACCGACTTACGAAGATGATTAATTAACACGAAAACGTTGCCTGGTGTTCCTTTAAATAGGCTAAATGTTTGGGATAAAAAAAAGCTTTTTTTGCAGTGCTTCCATACTTCCTTGAAAAAAGTATTTTGAGTATTTTCTAAATACAAAAATACAGTATTTTATTTTGATACATACGTAATATGGTTAGGCCTACTGTATTTTGTAGTTTATTTTGATACATTAAAAATGAGGGTATTAGGTATTTTATTTAGAAATACATTCTGATGTATTTTTGCCCATCCCTGCCTGTTCCCAGCATTAGCACAACACTTTGCGATGATTAGCTTTATTAGAAGTGCAATGAGCTGCATTGAGCATAATAAACTACATTTAGAATTCCAAATCCATATTTCCAGATATTTTGGTAAAAGTAACTTAAAAGTAATACAATAGTAGTGTAATGCCTTACAATTCAGAGACAGTAATATTATAATGTAATGAATTACTTTGAAATGACAGTAATAAGTAATGCATAATATATTACGATTTTGAAGTAACTTGCCCAACACTGATTAAACCACATGTCACTGCTTGACTAAATGAAAAATAGGCTACTGAACATGCATGGAGATCGTCATAGTTGACAGAAATTACGATACTGATTATATAATAACCTATAGGTCCAAATCTAAATGTTTGGGTTCAGTTTATGAAGTGTTGCTACAGCATGATACTGTGTGTTTGTTATTTATGGGGGGGAATCAGGGGGTGATTTTGGTATCGGTGGGCTTGTGTGTGTGTGGGGGTGGGGGGTGGGGGGGGGTCGTCGGTCCAGTAGTGGGCCGGTCCAGGAGAAAATTGCCAGGGCCGAATTTTGTTCCCAGTCTGACCCTGGCTATAGATTTGTATTATCCAGTGCTTGAAGTGGAGAAAAAAAAGGTGCCGATACTCATCATTCACATGTATCATACGGTATAGCGAATGTATCAGCTGGTATCAAGGCATCAAATAAGCTATTATGCAAGAAAAAGGACAGGTACGTTTAAGAATAAAATGTACTGTCTCACTTCGAGCACTGTTACTACTATTTATTCACAGTATTATTTTACTGTATGTATTTACTACCTATCTATTTACCATAACTGTTATCTGTTTACTATTACTGTCTACCTTGGGTCCTAATGCCCCCCGCACTATTACACAATTACAACACTAATACACTATTACACAATTTAATTATCTGAGATTTGCTTTCTATAGGCCTACTGCTAGTCTTTTAGGAAGTGTGTGTGTGTGTGTGTGTGTGTGTGTGTGTGTGTGTGTGTGTGTGTGTGTGTAAGAGATACAGAGAAAAGTAGGCCTACACTCTGCATGTGTGACCCAGCATACTGGCGTCCCACTCCTTGGTAGTTTGCCACCTTGTGTTTACAAACTGATATTGCGATAATATTTACTTTGCTTTGCCAATAGAGGGAGTAGCAGTAGTATGAATAAAGTCCACTTAATTTGCCACCATATGAGGCTGAGCTGAAAATCACCAAAAATGATGTACTCAACAACAATAACAATGTCATAAGGATTGCAGAATAAATTTAGTTGTTTCAGTATATGGGTGATATTCAAATCAGAAACAATAATTTACAAGTGGAGTTCTTTGTGAATGAAAATGCAAATGCAATGCAACCTTAGAATACTAATCCTGGAATACAATAAAGTTGATTTGTTTTGTATGTACTGAAAGGCCCAAATCTGTAAAATAATATGCCCTGTTAACTAAAAGTCCAGATGCATTTGAATTTGAAACAGTATCTGTATTGAATCAATATAATAGAATCACTTACTGTATGCTCCATCATAGTTTTTTTTCTTTTAGAGCCCCCACATGCCTTTAAATTATTCAACACCTTACCTACTTAAAAGCCTGAGGGCTGTATTTTGGGTCACCAGCGCATGGCGTAATACTCGTTATTCACCCGCGGAAAGTTGAATTCGGTATTTTGCACGTTTATTTTTTAAGCATTGCGCCCAGGGGTGTGGCAATTAACAACCTAGGGAGGGGACTCGCGCATTGTCAAAAAATCGCTATCATACACCACCTAAACCTGGTCAAAAGTCAATGGCGAGTTGTTCATATGCTATTTTAAGAGCGCATGTCAACAGTCATATTGGCAGGTGCACGCACCATCCTTCTATCATTCATGAACGCACACCAGCGCACATCCATGCAAAGCATTAAATTGCACGATTACAATGGGAAACATAATTAGAATAAAGATATTACGAAATACTGTACATCTCATGATGAGTAGTTATTCACCATCATTTGCAAATTGGTAATGACGGTTAAAAGTGATTAGGGGAGAGGCGAGAGACACGTATGGAGCACAGCTGAAGACGCACTGTCATGAGGTATAAGCAACTCCTCTGCAGGATAAATGTTGTTTTATTCAGTCATTTGAGCAACATTAGGGTAAGTGTTGCTTTTTCCAGCCTATGTTTTCGATGGTAACCCATTGTCAGTCAATAGTGAAAGTAACTGCATATAACTGTCTTGTCGTTGACTGACTCCTTGGTGAAGTTAGTTTCACTTTGCCAATGAGTTCAAATAATAGACGAGTGCAAATGCGTGAAGGTTATGCTAGGTTTTAGTAAAGCATGGTTTAAGAATGACTATTCCATACGGTCTCGCAAGCAGCCTCCTTCAAATGCGCCGTTGAATGCCAAAATACCGATGCATTTATTTGACATATCGCGTGTTGCGCCGTTAAAGGGAATGACAGATGTCATTCTCATTGGTTTAAAATGATGTTACGCCCCAAACACACCCATATGACTGATTAAAAGACCTAGGAACACCTTGTTACGCCATGCGCTCCACTTTTGAGAACGAAACCCCTCCCAATGTGAACTGGACATCCTACTAAATTTGAATAGACTTTTGACGAGTGACGATGCACTTTAGAATGTCATGATAGGGCCCTGAGAGCAGGGGCGTTTCTAGACTTTCAGGACAACCTGCTTAGCCCGGCTGGACCGGATGTAAATGTAAAGATTTTTTATATATATAGTCAGTGTTCCCCACAGAATTGAATTGTATTTGTGGTGGTAGGTGAAGGGTGTGTGTGTGTGTGTGTGTGTGTGTGGGGGGGGGGGGGGGTCTGAGTCGGAGTCAATAAGATGAATAGCCTATAGCTATACTTGCCTTGCACGACAAGTCAATATTGAGAAGTAACTGTAACTAGTAATAGTGTGCTAACCTCGACAACCCAACAGTATACTAACAGTATTCTATTCTAAAGAATTTCATGCCAGTTCAATAAAATCATTGCGTGGTGGTCAGTTTTGATACTGTGGTGGGCCACCACAAATTAATCAATGTCATGGGAAACACTGACAGTACATAAAAGGTGTTATTATAGTAGACAACAGACTACATTAGACTGCCCAAATTATTTATTATTGAATTAGGTACATACACGTTTAAGTGTGAGGTTGCATGTAATGTATCATTAAGCAAATGCTCTGCACCTCCTTCTGTTGATCTCCCTTCTCTCTCCATCACCTGACTGCTCTTTTGTTGTTTGATCTATGCCAGAGATCTACCAAGAAGACAGTAAAATGTTTGATGTTAAAATGGGATGAGAGAGAGAGAGAGAGAGAGAGAGAGAGCTACCCTCTACAAAATCATGGAATCAGATCAGTGTGTGGCAAACCAACAAAAACATACTACATTACAGGATACAAAGAACTTTTGAGATTGCAATGTTCAGCTCTAATTACAAATGCTTTGCTTATGCTTAGATATTTAATGGTTTATAGTTTGTCACTGTTAAAACATCTCCCTTACGAAAAAATCCTACATTACTGTGTATCAAAACTGCAATTTTTTGCTATAGTGTTAGAGAGTGTAACATCCTCATTTGCTCCTCAGAACATCAGTACAAATGTTCAACAACGGGGGAAAGCATTTAGCCCTTCTGGCTAAATTTAGTTATTTAGAGCTGAGTGTAATAAATCTCTCTCTCTCTCAAAACGAGCACTGAAATGTGTCGTGCCAATTAACCTGACCAGATGCCTTGCAGTTGCCTAATGCTTGCTTAGCCTACGCAGGGCTCAAAATTGCACCAGACAAATGCTGGTAAATATTGAAGTTGGTAGATTTCAGACAGAAAATACGGATTAGGCCTACCTATTGAATGGTGGGTGAATTTCGCCACTTCATTTGTCAGTGAAGATATTCAAGATAGTGAATGGTAGATATTCACATTTCAAAAAGTAAATTTTGACTCCTGCTTAGTGTTTACTAATGATAGCCTGCTAGCCAGCTAGCGATAGGATAGGTAAACAACACTAATAGCTGGCCTTTATGGAGTTGGTCGGACAGGACTAAGCCTATATTTCAGTTTGCAAACATGAATTCTTACCCTTTGCCTTTCGTTTGAAAAAGCCAAACAGTTTCTATTGTTTTTTGCTGGCCATGTCACGTCTGCTTTCTCAACGTAGCCTATTGCAACCTATGACGCTGAACCACCCAGTGAGTTGACAGCAGTAACGTTAGTTGAGAGCACAGATCCACTGATCTCAGACCAGACCGCAAAGCGACCCTCTGCCGCTCTCCACCCACCCCCAGCCCAGCCCCGCACCGCCCCGCCCGTTCTGCTTCTCCTTGTCAGAGTTTAGTGTTCGGGATTCCTTGTTCTAACAGACTACGAGGGATAGAATGCACAACGAAATAAAAAAGTTAAATAACATTTTTTTGGCTACCAGGGCTGAGCTCAATTTACCCCGGGCTGAAGCCCCGGTAAAATCGGCTGGCGACGCCCCTGCCTGAGAGAGTAGTACCAGAATATGAAGTTGGAATCTTGGTTACCTCCAACCAACATCTTGTGTCCACCCAGAGGAATCTACTATGGAATAGTTCTCCATGGTCCAGAAAGGTAACCCATTCCATCAGAAAACTCCCAATCTTATGCAGTGTCTGACGCTAAAGCATACGTCCTGATCCTGGCTTGTTAAAGTAATTAAGCTAATGATGATTCAAATTATATATTGTTTACATTTATGTACTAGCCTGGAGATTCCAGACCCAAATCCGAAAGATTAAGGGTATGGCCATGAATAATGTAATGGCCCAACTCGAGGGGCGTCACCAAGTTTATTGACTGATTCTGGACTTTGACGCAATTGGATAACACTACGACTGTCATCTCTTTAGCTCGCCACTGGCCCACCTATATCAGATACACAGATGTGATTGGTGCCCCACAATACAAGGGACATAAGTAATGAGCATCATTACTCATTGCAAGAGTGACTCGCTGCTGAGCAAATTAAAATTGTGGATTTCTCTGGATTTCCAAGGTATTTATGTACACTGCCGTTCAAAGGTTTTTGGGTCACTTATTAATTTCCATTGACTCTATTATAGACAGAATACCAGCTGAGATCAATTGCATTGTTTTTTTTTTTAATCAGGGCAACAATTTTCAGATTACATTATGTGCTTACATAATTGCAAAAGGGTTTTCCAATGTTTTCTCAGTTAGCCTTTTAAAATGATATTGGATCAGTAAACATAATGTGCCTTTGGAACATTAGATGAATGGTTGCTGATAATGGACATCTGTATACTTACCGGTATGTAGATATTGCATTAAAGATAAGCCATTTATTTTTACAATAGTGAATTTACAACATTAATGATGAAAACAAGGACATATCTCAGTGACTCCAAACTTTTAAACGGTAGTGTACTTGCTATGTCATCATGTGGAGGCAAAAACAGAATCTTGCAAGAGGTTGTAAACAATTTCAATTGGCACTGACATTAGCAGATAGTGTTTAGAAATCTCTCAGGTATACCCCTTTGTACTCTAAAACCACCAGGCAGTCACCGCTGTGTGAGATGGGATGGGAGTCTGGCCAGATGTCAACTAAGCTCTGGAGTCTAATGGAAGCCTGAGGAAATTAACACAGAGAAGCTGTGTGAGTCTGGTTCCCAATGTGGTGCTCTCCATGGTGCTGAAACTAGAAGCCCCTGGTGGGACCCATACAGTACATACGTCTGAAAAATATAACGTTTGAGAGACATACAAAGAATTTGTCTGTTTGCCTGTGTAGGCAATGTGCATAGGTAATACACATAATGCAATATACTGTTGTATGTATCTCCAGGACAAACTAATACAATGTAGAAGACTAAGGCTGGAGAACTTTATTTTTAGAACTTGGGCCAATGCAAAAGACAATAAATGACATCATCAGACTGGGTGGTCAATCAGAGGCTAGTTTATTTTCTATCACAGGCAACAAGTTTGTAGAAACTTTCAAGAGATGACAAATAGCATACAAGTGTTTTTTGTTTTTTGTCTTTCGTTTACAAAGAACACTTAATAACAGCAACGTCAGTCATTAGGTACATGCCACTGGCGAAGATGATAAATACAGAGTGGCCATGACAAGCCCCCTTCGACTCAAAAGCCCCAGCCTGCAGATGCACGTACCAGTGGAGGAGGGGAGCAGTAGGGGGTATAGCACCGGTAAACATGGGACTGAGTGCTAGCACACTGGCACGTCTGGCTGTAGGCGACTGTGACTCGTCTGCTCTGACCACCACTGGTACGCTCACCTTAGGTCCGTGAAGAAAACGTCCACGGACCGGTCAGTGAGGCTTCAGGTTTCGCAAACCAGGTGTGTGTGTGTGCGCGCCCGCATGTGCGTGCGTGCGTGCACATTGTCTGTCTCTGAAAATCACTCTCGTCTCATGATATAGCTAGGAAATGAGAGAAGGTAAGTGAAGTTTGTGTCAACACAATATCTACAGTAATCAAGGTGTGTTCTATTTATGTAAGAATTGTGAACGTTAATTGGAGACATTCAAACAATTATGGAACTCAGGTATATATAAGTATGTGTTTAAAGAATACTGTAATGTTTTCACTTATGGTTAGGTGAAATATGTGACCTGTGTAGATATAAGTGGATTATGAGAGGTAAACTGGCTTGTTAGCTATAACTTGACCATGATGAATGATTTTCAAGTTCCCCCATAACACAGAGTAGATTGTCTTGTAAGATCTAATCACACTATGATTCTGAATACAAATTGAAAACCGGTCCTCCATTTTTTTCTGTTAACAGTCTCATAACGAGATTTCTGTGTGTAAGTTTATGGGTGAATGAGTTGTACATTCACTGTGTTGTAGAATGCATTGTGCTGTTGTACATGCAAAAAATGTCCTTGATAAATCAAGTTAAACGTGTTGAATTGGCATTTCATAAATGAACATGCAGAGATCTGAATGATCTAAGTGCAAAGAAAGTGGTTCAGTTCAGGTGAGCGCTGGGTTGTCTAACGGAAACAAAAACACCAAAAAGAAGCATCCTCCTTGAGGTTTATGTTACTGTTGTGTAACAAGATATTTGTGTGACATCAGAGTGAAAGGAGATTTTCCTGACTTGCTGCTTGAGGCAAGAAAGTAAAATCTTTGACCTTGTGATTTCATAATGTGTTGGGAAGTAAATGTTAAAGTTATGAAATAGATACATTTACTTTGCAGTAATGTTGGTACTGTAGTTGTAATGCAAGTCAATATCCCTGTACATTTTTTTACATTTTACATAAATCAAGAGTAAAAACAAAACATTGTAAGGTTGTAAACAACATTTTTCCTAAAGACAAATCAGATAATAAATATGTTAATAGTTACAATAACATAATTTATCATATTTTTGTAACCAGGACAGTGAATCTGATTTATGGATGGATAAAGTTACACCAGAATGTATAACCTATTACAAAATACAAAATACCCCTGTAAGAAATGTATCAAAATAAACTACAACTTACTGATGTAAAAATGCATTGAATTGAAAGACAGTATTTTGTATTTTGAAATTCTGTTCTACTGGAGGAAAATTAAACCAAATAAACAGAAAATAAGAACACACCCAGACTGACATAAAATCACTAGTGTACAAAAAAGTTATACGACACATCAGAGCTAATTGGTATTTAACAGTGTTTTTACAGTTATTTTACAGGTTCAGAGGAAATGTTACATTTTACTATGTTGTGCCCTTTTAAAGATGCCGGTATCTGGTATTTTCTTTTAAGATGGTGCCATAAGGCCAAGAAAATGAGTAGAGCTAGAAGGCTACCCCATCCCTCCTGACAAAAACTGGTACCTTTTTTCTCTTTCAAAGCTTTTGTTTCACTGTACAATTTCGTTTCATTTCAATTACAATTTACAAATTGATTGTAGGGTCCCTTCTGAATGGCTTGGTTGCCGGGTAACACAGGAGGCCACAGACATGCATGTGCCTTCTCAGATGTTGACGAGGCACCGAGAAATAAGGCGCAAAGTCAGTTGAGTTTGAGTCGAGCGAAACATCTGTGCAACACTTAATCGCGATTTAGGTGTGTAACTAATTTTTTTTTTTTGGGAGGGGGTGGCGTTGTGGGGAGCAGGGGGCACCATAGCGTGGACTTCCTTCCTTCCACAGCACTCATCCAAGACACTCACAGGTAAGGATGGGGTTGGGGGGGTTGGGTCAGTTCAAACTCATCCGTGGCACACTAGGGATATCTGTATCTATTTGTATTTCGGGAATATCCTTGAAGTAGAGCACGCACAAGAGAGGGTCGACCACCAGCTGCAAGACAACCACCGAGAGACAGCCAACCATGGCGTATTCGTTGACCTCAGGCTCCTGCGGCGAGTCGTGCTCGAAGAGTATGCCACGCGCGAAGAAGTGCGGCACATAGACGACGAGCAGGCTCGCGACGGCCAGCGCCAGTCGCCCGTTCTTCTTGGCCCTGTACCAGCGCTCGTCCTCAGGCGGCTGGTACAGGTAGGTGAGCACGGCGGTGGCGATGAACAGCACCACGGCCAGAAGGAACCACACGATGTACGCGGCCGGACACTCAAGGTGCGGCGCCGCGCCCACGTAGGCCACCAAGAAGACCCACTCGAGCAGCGACACGGCCACGGTGACCAGCACGAAGGGCCAGCTGGCGGTGAGCATGGGGTTGACCAGGGCCAGGACGCCCTCAAGCGCGGCCAGCTGATGGAAGTGCAGGCCGCAGAACTGCATGCCCAGCCACAGGAAGAGCATGAGGCGGCACTTGATGGACGTGATGAGGCAGACGCCGCGCGCCAGCACGATCACCACCACCGAGCTCATCACTAGCTCCAGGAAATCGAAGAGGAGCGCCGAGGCCATGAAGGCTGTCACGCGTCCTCCGCGACGCAGGAAGACGTGGAGCCGACGCAGCGCCCAGATGAGCAGCGGCAGGCCCAGGCAGATGCCCGCCGACAGGAAGATGGCCACCTGTATCATGAGCACCGCGAAGGTGGTGCCGAAGTCGTCCCGGTGGTCCAGGAGCATGTTCTTCTGCCGAAAGTCCATGCTGCGGTGGCGGGGGTCCAGGGTGTGAGGGTTATGGTCCATGGTGCCCCAAGTGTTTGGTTAAGCTGTTTTGATATAAAAGTGACACAATCACAAAACGGTTGAAAACGAACACTTCCTGGACTCAAAAACTGTTTGTTTGAGGTGATCTTTGGATGGGAAACTGAATATCCAAAACAAGATAAACTCCAAAGAGCTCTCTTTTTTAAACAGGAGCAGACATTGTAGGCTAAACCTTTAAAACCTCTGATGCATTTAAGACTCAAACCTTCATCATGGACTGTGAGTGAGTGTGTGCAAATATGAGTGTGTTAATTTTGGTGATATTTTGTTGCATATCTGTCAATAAGAAAATGTATGTTAGTAATAGGGAGACCACTGATGACTTATGATGTTCCCATGGCAGTCCGTGAGCACTTAATAGGGCTTATCATTACGGAGTCTCCTTGTGTTAAACAGCCATTCTAGAAAACGATTTGTATCCGGTGCTTTCCGGTACAGCCGTGGTTTTATAGTCTAGCCTTAATGGTCCATTTCAGATGCTAAGTTAACTAGCTCGAATCCAATGCTTCATTGTGGACTTGAAAGGTGTCAACGCAGGTGGCGGCAAAACACAACGAGCAAGGTTCCTTTAAAAATATTATACGTTCTGGTCGTTTATGGGACGGCACCGATGTAATCCCATATCTGATAAAGCGGGCTGTGCCCCTCCTGCACTGTTTATATGGGCTGTGCCGCAGACAGGTAAAGTGGAGGTTATCAAATAAACTCGGGATGGAAACGGAATCTGAGAAATCAGACATAGTTCACAGCAGCTGAATAAAGTAACCTATCGCAGACACGATTATGTAGCCTATTCATAATCTACAAAAAATATCGCACAAGTTGTTTCAACAGCACATATAGGCATATTGTCGCAACATTAAAGAGCATCGCCTTTTGATAACGTGGATGCAGTCAGCATTTGCAAGAAGGGATGCGGTAGATGTCTCAGTTCATTGCAGGTGACTTGTGTTTAGAGCTACGTCTCAAACTAAAACGTCGGCATGACGAAATGTGGAAAGCATACAGCAACATGATAGTCTATCATTGCAGTAGATCAATGCCGTTATCGAAGTTGGTGTGCAGATGGGATTTTTCGACCATAGTAACAGCAATCGGGGCAGGGGTATGTGGAGGGGGGAGCCGTTTGCTAGGTGGAGTGGGACGTGCAGAGGGGGCTTCACTAGCGCGTTTTTCACTGAACCGATGCCGCCCCCAGGACACAGCCCGTCACTAACGCATGTAGCTTCTAGGGCACTTTCGGAAAAACACAGCCACATCGTCTTCCCTGTCATGTACTAAAGGACCACACTAAAACTACCCCCCGCGTTCCACCCATGGCTAGACGCCAAAATGACAGTTATGCAGTGTTAGAGTCAGGAGCCTAGGCTTTGCATATTTTCTCCTCACATAATTATGCAAGAACAGGAATGCGGGTTTTGCGAGCATAAAATTACTCATATTCTCCGGACGACGTCAAAGTACGACTGAAAGGCGTTGTCAGAGCCTGTATTTTAAGTTGAGTGTGGGTGAATATAGTGCTGTACCTTGTATGTCTTCCAAACGCAAGTTCCTTCGTTGCTCCAGTGCACGGGGTGTGGTTCCGGACCTTCTGGATCAAGAATACGCTCCTTGCTGACGTCTATTTCCAAACATGGGAGACACTCAGACCGCTTGTTAGGCTAGGCTACAGGCGATGGGGAGAGACGGACTGAGACGGGGAGAGACGGACTGAGAGAACGAGAGACGCAAAACGAGAGAGGGAGTAGTATGGAAGATAAGAGTCCATACAACCTCTCTTACACAATGCTGAGACAGTAGAAATGACCAGTAGAAGAGAGTTAACTCTGACAAGCACTGGGACGGACACACACACACACACACAGAGAGGCTGAGGCTATTTGCAATTGTTCTATAGTATAATAAAACATAATGGATGGAAAATGCCTCTCAAGCAAGTCAAGTGACAAGACCCAAACTAAGAGCATGTTAGTGTCCGAGATCCTGATACTCATTCACATGTTTTTAGGAAAAGCTGGCACAAAGTAGTCTATCAACAAACATGCACATTTCCATCATGGCTAAGTATTATTTTCCTTAATGTAAAGTATTGGACAAAAGACCTGCACACACATAAAGGAACTCAGGATGAAAACGTGACAGTTTGGATAGGCTTAATGATTGGTATTGACATTGAACCTTTTGGATAGGCCCAATCACAGATGCATAGAGGACAATGTCCATCTTATGACCTTATGGAATTGAACCCACCCTTCAGCACCTCCGAGGAGTAGATGCTGACAACTAGAAAAGCAACTGAGCAGGACACCAATACGATTCAATAGTCACCCTCCAGGATTTCCTGAATGGTTTGGTAAGGCATCTCTTTGTTGTATAGTAAGATCTGTATTTCAACCTGAAAGACAACCTCAAAGATTTAATTCACAAATACATTTCAAGTATAAAGATTTAATTCACAATGACATTTACAAAGTGTATAAGACTAACACTTAAAAGAGTTAAAAGTCTTAGGTGCAGGTCCCAATATTGATATCATGCAGGTGTAGCGTCTTCCTGGTAGGACTTGCACATAAGCTTGCATATACCATTTAGAAACACATTCATAATGTAGAACCTAAAACCCTGTACTTTAAAGTGTGTGAAGCTGTTTTCTTTCTAGATGTGCTTACAATCATATTGTAATATGTGTAGCCTATTTACTCAACAGCGTGTTTAAACCTTACTCAGTCAGTAATAGGGGTTACAGAGGCATTCCTCTCTCCCTTTTAAACCAATCAGAGGCCAGGAAATGCTCAAGATCAGAGACAAGGTGGCTTCAAGATGGGAGTCAAAAAAGAGAACGTTTGAGGGCCAGAGCAGGAAGGCACGGATGGTACAGAGAGATTGGGTTTCAAAAATTTGGCTTAGCGTTAGTGTGTTTAGCAAGTTTTTTGCAGCCTTATACTGCAATCTCGGGGTAGTACGTCCTCAAGTGACACATTTCAAATTTAAACGAGCACACAGCACATACAATGCACTCTATGTAAAACATAATTTAATATTTGGTTACAATTTGTGCAAATTTGGGCAGAGGAAACTCTGGGCCAGGCACAATGAACGGTATAGGACCGCATTAAAAATGTATCCAGATGAATAATGGATGAGGCGCTCTGCTCTGCACTTCTATCAAACGGCAGCCTTAGAGGTGGACTCTGTCTCTAACATACCCATTATGCTTAGCATCTCTCTCTCTGTCTCCCTCCCTCCCTCCCTCTCTCTCTCTCTTTCTCTCTCTCTCACACACACACACATCCCTCTGCCAATCCTCCCCTTACTCTAAATGAAAGCATATTATCTCTCTCTCTCTCTCACACACACACACACACCCCTCTGCCAATCTTTTTCTAACTCTGAATGATATGACTCATCTCTCTCTCTCTCTCTCAGTCATAATTACTTGATCAATTTAACTAATGTGTTTCCTTATGTCTTGACATACACCTGGTGGCTTACAGAGGAAAAGGAGACCTCAAACAACGGAGGCCAAACCCAAGGTGTACAAATTGAGACATTGAAAGCATCAGAGACAGCAAATCAAGTGTACTGTATCCAAATTTGGACGCTGTTTACCTCAACAAAAGCCTATGCAACATTCTGAGCAGTATCCATTTAAGTAATTGTTGGATCTAAAATTGCTATCTTTGATCCTTTGGAAGGCGTATTGAAGTTAGAATTGTACAACACACGCACACACACACACACACACACACACACACACACACACACACACACAAAATAGCTTTCACTTTTTGTTCTGCCCCCCCCCCCCCCACCCCATTCTCCCAACACACACAGACACACACACACACAATGCTGACCTGATGAACATCTGATCAGCTGAAATTGATTCTCAATTCTTTCTCCAGCTAGGGGAAATGAAGGGAAATGCCCTGCAGACCATCTTACACACACACACACACACACACACACACAGGATCTGGTGTCACGCTAAAGCTCATCAATAGGATTCTGATCTCATTGTGCATGTTGTAGAGCATGCCGGTCAGTGAGCCAAATGGAGATCAGGGGTTGAAATAGCAGAACTGTATCCTCTATGTGCAAGTGTATGACTGTAAGGGCTATGGCAGATGTGACCTTCACTATTAGAGTGAGCAAAAACGCTATGGCAAAGATCACACACACACACACACACACACAGAGAGAGAGAGAGAGAGAGAGAGAGAGACTGTGAAAGGGGTTTAGGTGACAGGCTTGCTGTTGTCACCATTCAAAGATTCAAAGGTGTGGTTGATGTGTTTTTGAACCTCATTGTTTAGTGTTATTCCTGTCCTGTCCAGATATAGTCTCTCTTACAGTACAAGTGTATATAGCACAGTGCTAAAAAAAGATGACAGAAACATTATTTACCTATGGCTATGCAAAACAAAACAAAACAAAATCTCTTCCTCTCTCTCTTTTGTATGCATCCACACACTCATAGGCATGGAAACACATGGATTTATACACAAAGGAGAACTGGAGAGTTGCTGGTGTCCCTTCTATCCCCAGGTGCTCTTGGGTTAAATGTTCATTGAGAAGGAAAAGGAAAAACATTTTATATCCAGGCACTCAGTAGGATTGTAAATGTTAAAACGACTATTATTTCAGCCCTAAGAAATAAAGGCCTGGATATGTTTTCATTTTCTTTTTCTACTCAATGAACATTAATTTTATACTTGCAATGTGCAAGACTACAGTAGGATACCATACCATACAATTTAGTTGACTGTAGTTGCAAAATGGGGAACCTTTCCATTAGTTATCCCAACTCAATGTTAGAGCTAGTGGGGTTTCAATCTAAAAATCATTATACCTTCATTATCTGATGAGCATCCTGAACACCTTTCATCCCCTAAATGAAACTTCAGTGGCAGGCTAATCTCCCGCCAATGTTGAGACACATAATGTCATTCCCTCCAATGGCAATCAAACTGTACAACTCTTCACCTTCTTGCCCGCGGTAAGGTGGCTAATAACTTATGTGACTTTATTATTATTATTATTATTATTATTATTATTATTATTATTATTATTATTATTTTATTTTCTCTTAAACATATTTTACTTTTATGTTTATGTTTGTTTACATGCACAGAACATGTGATGGTCAAATTGCCTTCGGAATGAACAAAGTATTTCTCATCTCATCTCATCTCATTTCATCTTATCTCATCTTATCTTCGTTTTCAAATGCACTCCATGTTACCCCTGCTCCAGACACTCACCCTCTGAGGGGGAGAGGGAAATGTCCTATATTACTCTATGCAATTCATCCAATTCACCACTAGATGGCAAATGAGGCATGTGAACATGAGGCCTACTGCTTCATCCCACTTCTCGGAGGAAAACAGAGACAATTAATTAATCAGTTTTTGAGCACGTTGCTCATAAATGAATTATCCACTTTTGGGATACCATTCCTCATTTTCATCTGTGTGTAAAAATGACTTGACGGAAAGTTATTATGTCTTTGTTTAACTTTCTACCCTTCATGAGTTTGGGTAATCCCTACTCAACACAGTTGTAGGTGACATTTGTCTGGAAGCTCATAAAACTCTGGCTGGAGAACGTATTTGCCATCCCAAAAGCGGGCTTTGGGTGAAACCTATTTGAAATATGAGAAAGCATGCACTGATCTATCAGAGGAGACCTGACACCGCAAATGGAGTCACCTCAAATTGCCCACACTTGCACATTCACTCAGAATGGGTCACTGTCAGAATTACCAACAAGCACTGACAACTAAGATCACAAGTCCTCTAGTATATGTCCAGGAAGGATTTTTAAGTGAGCTTCTTCACATTAATATGTGTCCTATTATGGATTTTTAGATTTATATAATGTAAAACCAGTGGTGTAGTCTAGTTTGCTGTAGTGTATATACTGTGATGTGGTAGTTAGCTGTAAGTGGGTATACTGTAATCAACCCCAAATGTTAATACATATCCTTGCTTATTTTAAGTGGGTATACTGAGATGGTGATGCTTTTTAAGTGGGTATAGGCCTACTGCGTAATCCTGCATATCACGTAGACTACACCACTGTGTAAAACCCTACAGTACATGATCGATCAAGAATCTTGTGCTATTGTTGTTGTTGTTATGACTTCAACCTCATATCAAATTATGTAAACTTGGGTGTCATACCATAATGACATCTTGGTTTTTTTCTTCTGTTTGTGCTCAGAATGTGCTGACATGATATTGAACATTTGATCGTTTGTAAAATTACTACCATAGTTCTTTATTTGGATGAACTGATTCAGAAATGCTGACTTGTGCGTCAGCACAATAGCCTCATTGTTGACAGTTTTTTTAAGCTGTCATGAGGCACAGTTAGAGGTAGTAAGTTTTCATTAAAACTACTTGAAGGACAACTTCAAAACAAAAGGCTGTCCTTTCTTTGTCATCCTCTTTCTCTGTCAGTTTTGAAGTGTTTTAATAAAATTAGGGATATTGTGCTAGGGATAGTGATAAAAAGTTGTAGCAATGGTTAGTTAGTTAACAGAACTTCATTCACAAAAACATCAAGAAACATTTGGATAAAATTGGATATACTGGTTTAGTTTACTCAGATGTAAAAAATTGAAAGTAATTCTAAGCATTTCATTTTCATTTTGCATTTTAAATACACACATAAACAAAACAGAAATGGATCACCAAAAGCTCAAAGCTGCGAGCAATTTCAGTAATGTAGTGACTTACCTGTCATTGTAATGAATGTCAAGTTTATTTATGTGTCAAATGTATTCATGTAGTCAATGTCAGGGGAATTCATTATTAATTAAACATAATTGAATTTAAGTTGTTTACATTTGCATTCACATTAAAAAAATATTACACACACATCTTTGGGGACATTCGAAATGGGCTTCAATGGTCTCTTTTCCAGACAGACCTGCAGAGAAAATTCCAAATTTGCCAGAAGTTTTTATGTGTATTCCCAGGCTACCAGTAGATGGCATTACAGATGATGTGAAGACTAGGCCTACTATTCACAGAGACAGACAAGACAATACTCATTTTAATTTATATTTCATTACATTTACTTTAGAGTAAAATTACTTGGTGGAAAGTGTTCAGCAAAAATGTAGAAAAACACAGATTTAGACAAGTCTGAAGTCAATTAAACGTTGTTCTCCTGCCTTTTTTTCTGGAGGCTTCCTACAGGCTAGAACACAAAGGAGAGGATCTGCTATTAGTCGGAAACTACTAAGTGAGATAGATATACTGTGAAGTATCTTATAAATATTGTCATCAATTGAGTTTAAAAATACGTTCCCAAGGGCCGGGATAGAAAGACCATACAAAACAAAACTGGTCGTTGCAGCTATTGCTAACATCACTCGCTCTGCTGTCTTGTCACGGGAATGTGTATGGTTCAATGGATATGATGACTGACAAAAAAACACACACATAACCAAAGACAACACAAATGCAGCTAGGCACCACGTGAATTCCACCAAACCAATGAAATAGTCCAGTGTGCTTGAGTGTATCATTTTCAGTGCGACCACACACATGAAAAGTGCCAACTCAGTCAAACAGATCAGCAAAGAGGAAGGCAGAGAGACCCACAGAGCAGAGCACTGCAGTTCTCTACGAGACAGAATCCCCTCTAGCGCCACCAACTGGTGGAGATTCAGACCGCAGATACTCAAACCCAGCCAGAGATACCAAACTAGGTCACATCTGAAGACATCTCCCAAGCATAAGTCTTTTCTTAGAGCAACGACTACTAAAGCAGGGCTCAAAGGTAGCTGCAGAGCGTCAATGAGGAGGAGGAAGATGACGAAGGTCGAGAGTCGTCTGTTGCACCTCCAGTGAAGATGGAGACTATAGACTGCCCAGCCATGGAGAGGAAGACCCCCACACAAACTGATGATGATGTAGCCGCTATTGATCAGAGGAATGGCCTGTGTGTTATTAGCATCCATAGAGCCATTGCTGTGCATTGCTGTGATGCAGAAGTTTTCTGCCTGTGAAATGAATAACATCATGTTTTTTTCTTCTTTTCTTAAAATCGGTAATCAAAAATTCACTTTATTTATATAAACACTACAGGAGTTGACCCAAAGTGCAAAACAAGTTGGTAATACAAAATATAGGGACACAGATGAAAAAAGAGGATTTAAAGAGGAATGGCATACATAGATAAATAAGAGGAATTAGAATAGATCAAGTAAACAAACAAATAACATTATAATAAAGTAAGATTGAGATTAAAAAGTGAGCACATATACAGAGTAAAAAATAGTACATAAATCATAACAATGGATGAGAGAGGAGTTCGTATAAGACCCAGCATCAGACTGAGCTAAAAGAAAGAGATCTTTAAATTTGATTTAAAACTGGCAATAGGGGGACGGGACATAATGTGAGGTGGAAGACTATTCCAAAGCCTGGGGGAGAGTGACCCAAAAATCACAGTAACCTTTTATTTGGAGGTGGGCACTATGATGAGTTGTTGTGAGGATGACCAGAGTGGGCACTGTACAGGTTTTTCTAGGTCCTGCCATATTCATGTTATCTCACTAAGTTTAAACTCTCAACAAATGCATGGTAAAGAAATAATTTATTCAAACCTTCCTGTTGGAGTTATATGGGTTCTTAGTCACGTAATCATCGAATGTGCTGTTGTGGTAAAACATCTTCGACTGACACTGTTTCCTGTAAATAGAAAAAAAAGTGTAAAGGCATTGGGGGAGGAGCAGTGTGCTCTGGGGTGGCTTATACCACATCCTGTAGAGAGCAGCTTATGTCCCAATTCTCACAATCATTTCAGCTTGTACCATCAGCTGGTGCTGTGCTTAGAATGTTGTATGACTGTTCTATTGACCCTTTCAAAAGCATAAACAAACATGCAAACATGCCATTTCTGGTGAGCTAATAGTAACGTAGGGGCAAACAAAAATAATAATAAAAAACCCTGTTTTAAAGACGACATTAAGCTACACTGATTAATTTTCATTTCAAAGTATCTGCATTGACTTTGAATGTTTTTCAACCGGAAAACAGATCGAAAGGGTCTATAGAATACCATGCACTGAATAGATATGACATGGAATTGTATAACTTGCCCTTTTAGAAGCTTGTTAAACTCGGCAGGGTTTAAACCAAAGAAGCCTGTGGTCGACTGCAGAGTTGTGTGCACCATGCGGGACTTTCCAAGTCTTCAATTGTTTAACAGTGTACAGATTGTCTGAAGCAAGACTATTTAGGATGTGACATCAAGACAAACACATTCTTACATGCAATATGATCCATCTTGAAGTCAAATAATAATATGAAAATTCAGGAAAGCACCTTTGTAGATTACAATACACACACAAAGCTGATAGAACTAAATTACATCTACTGTAAACTTGGTATTACATATATATTTAAGAACTAAATTAATATAACATATACTATTTAATGTTAACATATACTATATAATATTTAATGGCCTGCTTAAAAATCCTGCTTTTGTGCATATCTGATAAGCATGTAACTAAGCACACAAAACAAAGACATATAATATAGAAAAAAGTAAACTTTTCTTTGTCTTTTCTTCCTAATCAGTTGGTTAGTTGTGTTTAATCTCACCTTAAGTGGTCTGAAACATGCAGTGAGGGCTTTAGTGTTTGGATAACAAACCCAGAACTTATTTCCACCCACCCACATGAAGCTCTCCGTCACACACAACCAGACATACACACGCGCGCGCGCACACACACACACCAAATGTGTAGTACCAAAATGTGTTCCAAAATGTGTAGTACATCACATATCCACCAGGAGCTGTCTACAAAAGACACTCAATTTCTATAGACCCCTATTAATGTCCAACTTCTCATCAGAAATTAATTTGCTTGCAGCCTGGTACCAAAAACTGTTGTCTCTATATTTGGTTTTCCTGTTAATGACAACTGTGGGTTGTAGTTTAGATGATATTAAAACTAGGGCTGTCAAAATAACTGACTAATTTCGATTAATTAATTTGAGAAAAAAATAACTGATTAAAAAAAATAATGCAGATTAATCGGTTCCGTATGACCTTTGACCCCGAGCCATTGTAGTCAGTAACCATTAGACTGTAAAATGAAGGAGAGAGAAGAAAATGTGCTGCCTAGATCATTGACATTTACTTTTAAAAAACGGCCTGATGGTGTTGATAAAAATAAAGTGTTGATTAAAATAAAGTCCTCTGCAATGTCTGCAGCAAGGAATTTGCATATCACCGGAGTTCATCAACTCTAAAGTCGCACATCAATGCAAAGAAATAGTGTTGACATTGAGGGGAGTGTTAATTTATTTTCATTGTGTCCCCTAGGTTATACTGTATCTGTGGCCTGAAATACCTTGTATGTGAAAAAAAACGAAGCACTTTTGAATTTATTTCCTCAGCATATTAGGTCATATCATAGATTATTATGGCCATTAGGGCAGCCGTGGCCCACTGGTTAGCACTCTGGACTTGTAACCGGAGGGTTGCCGGTTTGAGCCCCGACCAGTGGGCCGTGGCTGAAGTGCCCTTGAGCAAGGCACCTAACCCCTCACTGCTCCCCGAGCGCCGCTGTTGTAGCAGGCAGCTCACTGCGCCGGGATTAGTGTGTGCTTCACCTCACTGTGTCTTCACTGTGTGCTGTTTGTGTTTCACTAATTCACTGATTGGGTTAAATGCAGAGACCAAATTTCCCTCACAGGATCAAAAAAGTATATATACTTTTATACTTATACTTTATGTTTAATATGAGATGTAAACAACGTTGGTGGACAAAGTACATCAATTATGGATGAAACACATTAATTCTAGCTCTGTTTGGTGAGTAAAGCTAGTTTGTGTGACTTCGTCTCATATCACAGACTCACAAATAAAGTTTGTTTGTGTACTATGGCTGTTCACAATGTATGAATGATATGTGTGTTTTTGTCTTTCATAGGTACAGAGCCTGGGAAGGGGATCTATTTCGCTATTTCGACCTCCCTCAGACCGTCACCACGGTCTACATCTTGACTGTTCATATTTTTTCATAGTTAGGGTCTATACCCCCCCCCCCCCCCTTTACACTGTGCGCAGCTGTTAAATTGGTTGATCAAAGTCAAAGTCAAAGTCGAAGTCAGCTTTATTGTCAATTTCTTCACATGTTCCAGACATACAAAGAGATCGAAATTACGTTTCTCACTATCCCACGGTGGAGACAAGACATATTTTACCAATTTTAAGTCCACAGACAAACATAACATTCAAGTAAACAAAAAAGTAAGTAAATAAGTAAATAAGAGGGCACATATAATGAAAAAATAAGAGCAGCAAAATTTGGTTGAAATTGTGCATAGACAGTCAATAAAATAAAATACTAGTGCAAAGTCAGGCCAATAAGAGGCTGAGGTAGTTCTGTTTGACCTAAGTAAGAAATAAAGTGGCATAGTGGTGCAAGTTATGTAAGAGCAGCAGAAGTGTTGTGTTTTCAGGACAACAGCAACAAGTTGCAAAGTGTACAAGTGTGCAAGTGGAGTGGTGCAGGCGGCCATTGTGGGTCCAATGTCCAGGATGTTATGTAGCTGAGGGTGGAGGGGGGAGAGGAGGGAGAGAGTTCAGCATCCTAACAGCTTGGTGTATGAAGCTGTTGGTGAGTCTGGTAGTGCGGGAGCGCAGGCTTCTGTACCTCTTCCCAGAGGGCAGTAGATCAAACAGATTGTTAGCGGGGTGACTTGCATCACTCACAATTTTGGTCGCCTTGCGGGTGAGGTGGGTGGTGTAAATGTCCTTCAGGGAGGGGAGTGAAGCACCAATAATCCTTCCAGCTGTGTTCACTATGCGCTGCAGGGCTTTCCTGTTGTATTCAGTGCAGCTTCCGCCCCACACAGCGATACAGCTGGAGAGGATGCTCTCAATGGTGCCTCGGTAGAATGTGGTCATGATGGCTGGTGGAGCACTTGCTCGCCTGAGTTTCCGCAGGAAGTACAGGCGGCGCTGAGCTCTCTTCGCCAGTGATGCTGTGTTGGTGGTCCAGGAGAGGTCTTCACTGATGTGCACCCCCAGGAATTTGGTGCTGCTCGCTCTCTCCACCACAGCACCGTCGATGGTCAGTGGCAGGTGTTGGGTGTGACCTCTCCGGAAGTCAACAACAATCTCTTTGGTCTTGCTGACGTTCAGCAGGAGGTTGTTGTCCCTGCACCACGTGGTCAGATGGTCGACCTCCAACCTGTATTGAGTCTCGTCGCCCTTGGTGATGAGACCCACCAGAGTTGTGTCGTCAGCAAATTTCACTATGTGATTGTTGCTGTAGGTTGCAGTGCAGTCATGCGTCAGCAGGGTGAAGAGCAGCGGACTGAGCACGCAGCCTTGGGGGGCCCCTGTGCTCAGTGTGATGCTGCTTGAGGTATTGTTGCCAACACGTTGATGTTCCCCTCATACGTTCTTGTAAGTGGAGGTTGTATTTCTCCCGTGTATGTACACATACACGAGTGGTGAGTTTATGTAACTTTGAGTTTACAATCTTTTAAAATGGTTAATTTCAACATGGGATTAGCCGGGATGACGAGGTGCAAGAAGTTCTGGTGTTCATCCAAACGCCATTGTTAGCTGTAATCAGTGCAACAGGAAATAACTAATTTAAACACACAAGAGAGGTGTGGACTGTGTGACATAAATCACACAATGACAAAGTCACATGAAAAAAAGTCGCACGATGACATAAAGTCACATGACCGCCGGAAAGAAGTCACACAGTCATGCAGCTTTTTTATATTGAAAGAACGTTTTACTAAAACGTGTACTCAAACTCACTCATACTTACATGTGTGCTCATTTTACTAAATCACGCCCTTATTGTTTTACTAAATTATATGCTCATTTTGCTAAAATGTGTGCTCATTTTCTGAAATTTGTGGTCATTTTGCTAGACCATGTGCTTGTTGTAATTAAAGGAGAATTCTGGCGATTTTTCACATAGATCTCTGTTTCTCAAGGTCACCAAGTAGGCCTGTTATCGATACAAAAACTAAAACAATCGGTTCTTCTTGAGTTGCTGCAGCCAACAACTAGAGCAGCTACAGTACTACACTCTGGGGGCATGAACATGGGGGCTCATGAACATGCCCCCAAAGTGTAGCACTCTAGCTGCCTGTCTAGCTGATGTATCATGCACAGGTTTTTGTGATTTTGTTCCCATGTTGGAAAACAGACCAATTTGAGAGCACATTCTCTGTAAAAGGGTTCATGCTGCAGTTTTTTGCTTACTTTGAAATATGATATTGAAAAGAGTATGGTGTGGCTCCTTTAACTGTGGGATTGATTGGACCTTTCTTGTAATGATGCTTCTTTTCAACAGGGGGCAGCACAGACTACACTCTCAGAGTCTTGGTTCACATAAATCACATGATGTTGGGTCTTAATGTGACTTGTGATAATCAGGTAATGTGTACGCAGGTGAGTGACACCGCTCCTTCCTTCCTTCATCTTGTTTTTATTAGATTTTTTATAATTTTTGTAATTTTGTGTAATGCTTTGTTCACTTTTTGTCTTCACTTTTCTAGTTAAACTTATTCATTGTGCAACAATGCTAGTTTTGATCATTCTTGTGTCAGTCTTTCTACCTATTTGTTGGCTGATACTTGTAAAGTTAATTTGCTCCCAGATGAAAGTTTGAACTTCCTATCATCCATAAAGATCCCAGGCTGATTTAACTCCAGATCATTCCTTTAAGAGATCATGGCATTGCACAAGAGAAAACACAGATTTTCATTACTCAGATAAGGTAGAAAAAAATATAGTTGTTGACCACCATATTTCATACATCATAATCTGATTATTTCACAACCTCCCTTGATATGTTAAAAATATATGAGTGTTTTTATAGCTGCCACACTTGGGCAGCCGTAACCTACTAGTTAGGGCTTTGGGCTTGTAACTGAAGGGTTGCCAGTTCGATCCCCAAACGGTAGGAAAAATGCGGGTGGGGGAAGTTGGGAAGCTTGAGCACTGCTCTCCCATGCCCACATCTACGGCTGAAGCTGAGCAAGGCACCTAACCCCTCACTGCTGCCCAAGCACCGCTGTAACAGGCAGCTCATTGCTCTAGGTTAGTGTGTGCTTCACTTCACTGTGCGTTGTGTGCTGTGGGATAAATGCAGAGACCAAATTTCCCTCATGGGATCAAACGAGTATATATACTTATACTTATAGTCAAGTCAGTTTCGGCTACCTCTCCCTCTGTAGATAAAGATAAAAATATACAGAAAACCCCCACACACAGACCAGTATTTACTATGGACATCAGAGCACCCCACAGCACACAAGCTATCAGTGGTCCGCACCCTACATGACCATACCAAGGTCATTACTGACAACCATGACAGAGAGGAGGAGGAGAACCATATAAAACAGGCACTCAAAGCCTGCAACTACCCAAACTGGGCCATCAACAAAGGCAAGAGAGAGGTCCAGAGGAATAACAAGGAGGAGAAAAAGAAAAAAGGTTCTAGGCCTGAGAACCTAGGCATGGTCACCCTCCCATACGTCAGGGGGGTCACAGAACGCGTACAGCGAGCGATGAGGAAACACCACATCATCACACCAGTGAAACCACACATCAAGCTTCGCCAAATAATAGTACACCCTAAGGATCAGATTCCCCCTGAGAAAAAGTGTGATGTGATATACGAGATCCCTTGCCTAACATGCAATAAAACGTACATAGGAGAGACAGGCCGGCAATTCAGCACACGAAAAAAGGAACACCAGAAAGAATGTGAAAAGGAAACATCTGGAACACTCACCCGTGCAACAAGAATGAAAGCAACACAGGAAAATCTGAAATCTGCCATTTCAGACCGCTGTAAGAGGGAAAACCCTCTAATGAACTGGGATGCAGCCAAGGTCATCAGAACAGAAAGCAACAAATTCCATCGATGGATCAAAGAGGTGGTTGAAATCAGGAAGCGGGCCCCAAAGACTGTAAACCAGGATGAAGGAGCCTACCAACTATCCCACACCTGGGACACAGTCCTGCAGGGCCGCCCCCAGCCCCCCGGAGCACCCCAGGGGACACGGCCATCCCACCACATCAGGTGGGATGGAAAACTCCATATAACATCTCAGACGTTGTCACACCAACATCACGTGACACCTCTGATGAAGGCTACAGAGGCAAGGTAGCCGAAACTTGTCAGGTACATAAATTTACCTTATTGGCTTGTACAGAGAAACAGTGTAAAATAATAATAATAAAAAAAAAATCATCTTACACATCTTACACGGCAAGTAAGGCTAGGCCTATATAATAAATGCCCTCTACCTTACGTAATGATTACAGGTGGCAGTTAGCATCCATTCTTAACTTCTCCATTCTTTGTTTTGTGGGAGAGTGCTTTCATTTTGGTTGCACACTGTTTCTAGTTCATATTGGCACTAAGCAATACATGTCCTTTACTATTCTTATTGGGACATCAGTGGTAGCAATGAAACTCTTGCAACATGTTGTAATCCACAACTGAAATTAAGGTTAGCAGATTTTTTTTTTATTTTTAAACATTATATGCTTCATTCAGCAGAATCACAGAGCATGACCTTTGCCTTTGCCAACCCTATCAATCATTAACTTTAGCCAACAGGATTTAGCCAACAGTGCGTTTGAAGGGAAGACAGACACACTGGCATAGCCACAGTAATACACAGGCTTTAACCCTTTAACTGCTTGCTCAACCGTTTGGTAGAGCACACTTTAAGACACCATATCTTACCAAAAAATCCAACTGTTTTTAATTTAAACATTAAATGCCACTCTGCCCTGCCAGCTCAACCCTCCTCTTAATACTGTACCCTTCCAAGTGCGCTGGCACAGAACTGATGAGGCTAAAACTCCAGTTCTGTTTTACGAGGTCAAGGAGACATCTACAGACCCTCAGTACAGGGGGAGAGGATCTCTAGGGACCTGGAAAAGGGAGACGTGACCCTAAAACTGGAGAACCTCACACTGGCAGACAGGGGGGAATACGCATGCTTTGTGAAGAGTGACATCTGATATGAAAGAGCCAATGTGTCACTGAACATGAAAGGTATTCTACATGTTCTAGCAATACAAATGTACTGTATGTGTGAACATTTCATGATATCAAACATACATGTCATATTTGGGGATTTTTTTCATTACATTTAACATCTTATATAATGTCTCCTTTTGATTCTGTATATTTGATTGTCAGTTGTAGGTTCAGTGCCCCTGCTTTCATATACTGAAGCAGGCAAAGTTGAATGTTACCTGTGTGTCAGATGGTTGGTCTCCTCATCCAACACTCACCTGAAGAGACAGAAAAGGAAGAGAAATCAATGACAACCCAGTCTGTGAATACAGGTAAACGGAACATGATTACAAGCTGTTGCCTAGCCTGGGTGAACTCAGTCGATTTGGTGTAAGTCAGGCTAGCTATTGGCATTATCAAGAAATAAATAGATGAAACTAACTCTGCATGATCTTAACCTTCTTTTTCCTTTAGGTGCTGATGGTCTGGTGAGTGTGAGATCATGGCTGCTGGTCTCTCCCTCTAAGTCAGAGTGGATCTCCTGCTCTGTGTATCTGTCTGATCAAGAGATTAAACAGGGTAGGGTGTTACCCCAGATCATCAGAAAACAAACAGAGACAGACCCCTTGTCCACCTCTGGTGAGTCTAGAGTGAATATGGACTGTACCGATCACAAGATATTTCAGTGACTAGAAATCGTAAGATAAACAGAGTGTTTGATTTATCTACAGGTGAAATATGTAGCCATATGGAATGAATCTGTAGGTTACTGACTTCTGATTGTAATAGTTGATTGTTCTCTGCAGGTGGATGGAGAGCTGCCTTCATAGCTATTATCACCCTAGTGCTGCTGGGCTTCTCTCTACTTTTCTTTTCATATAAGAGAGGTATGAATGTCAATACCCTACACAGATATCATGAGCAAGAGTGAGCCAGCGTTAATACCAACTAACCACTGGTCTCTAAGAACACTGGATCGAGCACCTCAATTTGGCTTGGCATATGCTTTTTAAATCTCATCTCTGTTTTTTTTTTTATTCTAGGTTACCGGTATACTAAAATTACTAAAAGCAATGAGACAGGTACACATGGATACATTAACATGCAAATATTTGGGCACCCCAGCATAAGCTTGATTTTCCCCTTTTTTTCTTTCATTCTTTCCTTCCATTTCTTGGATTTACAAAGAGTAAGTTGATATTATAGTGTTTTTTTAAATCTTTTTTATTATTATTTCTGCAGAAAGGTCACCATGTACCGGAAAAGGTAGGTTTAAACTTAAGTTCCATCTTAATGGACATAATTAACATACACATATAAAGTTGCACTTCAGAGAATGTTTATCAGTTCATATCAATATTGAACATATTTAACATAATTAACACAAAGGCTTATTTAACAAAGCCTCATTTAATTGTTTTTGCCAATGCCACCATCATTGTGATCATTCTTCTTCTCTGAACTGAAGAGTCAGCTCCACTCACACGTATGTTTGCATCTTACATTACCTTTGTAGAAGACTAAATGTTTTGAATTGTGCAGGTAATCACACAAAATCAATAATGTATTTCACTAAGTATCAACATTTGTGATAGCTGTCATCAGGATTTTATAAAAATAAACTAAACAAGTGATTCACCCTTGATGACCCCCCCCTAATTCATTTACTAATTAAGTCATGTCATACTTTGTCAGTCATCTCCCCTCAACAAGTCTTCCACATTGGCAGTCTTCCTCTTTATTAATTTTCTAGTTTACTCATGTAACACTTTGTGACATTTTTCCTCTTTGTGACATTTTGTCATCTCTCTCTGCTTTTCCCTCTACGTAGAGATGACTGATGAGAAGTCAGCAGACATTGGTTTGTGTGGTGTTTTTATTTATATTGGCCTACAATCATTTGGAATAGATTATGTTATATATCATATACATTTCAATGCATTTCAAAACCTTTTTAAACCTGCATATAAACACACACACACACACACACTGTTAAGTGCCTGTGATTTGTAAATATTTTAATCAACATTTTTTTTTTATTGTATAACTGTCATACAAATTTAGGGCCGAATTTGAAATATGTGCGAAGTCTTGCGTTTTACATATCAACAGTGGCGGCTCCATAGCTTGTCACAGAGCATTATAAAGCTTCTTTGACTTCTTGATAATGACATTGAAGACATCTTTGTTATACTGTAAGCTTTATAGCAGATTCTTTGAATTCACCAACTACTCTTTATATATATACTCAGTCATACGTAAACCATATTACATTACTTATTGTTTGTGATAGTGGCTTTATAGTATTTTATTAGGTATTACACTGTGTTCTAAATTATTATGCAAATTAGATTTAAGTGTCATAAACATTTATTTTTTGGTTTTTCAATCAAATTCATGGATGGTATTGGCTCTTTGGATCATTGAAATCAATCTCAGACACCTGTGATAATTAGTTTTCCAGGTGAGCCCAATCAAAGGAAAACTACTTAAGAAGGATGTTCCAAATTATTAAGCATGCCACAGGTTTCAAGCAATATGGGAAAGAAAAAGGATCTCTCGCTGCTGCTGAAAAGCGTGAAATTGTGCACTACCTTGGACAAGGTATGAAAACATTTCCCGAAAACGCATGCGTGATCATCGTACTGTGAAGAAATGTGTCGCTGATTCAGAGCACATGCGGGTTCGTGCAGACAAAGGCATAATAAGGAAGGTTTCTGCCAGACAAATTCATAGGATTAAGAGAGCAGCTGCTAAAATGCCATTGCAAAGCAGCAAACAGGTACTTTATTTGAAGCCGCTGGTGCCTCTGGAGTCCCGCAAACCTCAAGGTGTAGGATCCTCAAGAAGTTTGCAAGTGTGCAGAAACCTACTATTCGGCCACTCCTAAACAATGCTCACAAGCAGAAACAGTTGTTCAGGCTCAGGAATACATGAAGACTAATTTTCAAATAGTTTTGTTTACGGATGAGTGTCGTGCAACCCTAGATGTTCCAGATGGATGGAGTAATGGATGGTTGGTGAATGGCAACATGTCCCAACAAGGCTGAGACGTCAGCAAGGAGGTGGCAGAGTCATGTTTTGGGCCGGAATCATGGGGAGAGAACTGGTAGGTCCCTTTAGGATCCCTGACGGTGTGAAAATGACCTCGGCAAAGTATGTAGTTTCTGACTGACCACCTTCTTCCGTGGTACAAAAAGAAGAACTGTGCCTTCCATAGCAAAATCACCTTTATGCATGACAATGCACCATCTCATGCTGCAAAGAATACCTCTGGGTCATTGGCTGCTATTGGCATAAAAGGAGAGAAACTCATGGTGTGGCCCCCATCTTCCCCTGCCCTCAACCCTATTGAGAACCTTTGGAGCATCATCAAGCAAAAGATCTATGAGGGTGGGAGGCAGTTCACATGTAACTTGGCCTGTTAAGATGTTTTTGATTTAACTAACTTTTGATTTAATTTATATGACCTCCTAATGCTGCAAATTCAACAAATGACAATTTTTAGCTCTTTACAACGTATAAAATGTCTTGAAACTCTGTTGTGCATAATAATTTGGAACAGTGCATTTTGAGTTTTTTATTTTTGAAATAAATACTGTTATCATTGGGAGGTTGATGACTTGAAAATTATACTGACTGTCATTTGCATCAACTATTTAGGGACATCTGAGAAAAATGTAATTAGCATAATGATTTGGAATGCAGTGTATGTGAACAACTCACTTTACCTAAAGTATGCACTGGGGGCTTAACTTAATTAGTTGTTATGAGCAATAAATGGACTAATGAGGGAAATATAAACAAGGCTCATCTATTATGTGATGAATTCACAGAATCTGCTATAATGTTGTGTATAAGGAAAATATGCCATTATTACCAAGAGGTCAAATAACCTTTATAATCTATGCATCTTAAGGACACATTATACCGGTACTTCATGAACACAGTCATGAGTATGTGTAAATAGTGATATATACAAATGACAATAATAATGAGGCTTTATGCATGCTTTATAGCTCTTCATGATTCTATTTCTAATGAATACTGACTTTATAGAAAGGGGTACATAAATCATCATTGATTTTTAAGGGGCACAGGGAGGTCCTCTCTCCACTTACCGTTAGAGAGGTGGAAGTGGAGAAGGTCTCCTGTTTTAAGTTTTTGGGCACCTACTTACTTACCTCACCTACTGGACCCCCACATTTGTCAGCCAACACCATTACTATTATGAAAAAGGCTCAAGAGTGGCTCTATTTTCTAAAGACACTCAAGAAAACCATCCTGTCTGCAGAACTGTTCAATGCCTTTCATCACTGCTCTATTGAGATAATTTAAACATACAATATCACAGCATGATATGCAAACTTTACAAAAACCTTTCGCAACTGAAGAAGAAATATAGAAAATAGGAAATGGGGGAGATATACTTTGGTGAACTCTTGGTCCCCATAGACCTTAATGTATTGACCATTACCAAACCAAACATTATTATTATTATTGGGAGTGCCCAATTATCTTTTTTTCTTAGGGCCCAAAATGTGTCCGCAATTCAACTATGGCATGACTCATCGCCACAATGCTGCTTATATTCAGCAGGGGGAAGCACAGGCTGAACTCACAGAGCCTGGTCCTCATAAGTCACACAATCAGCATGTGATGATACTGTACCTATGAATACATGCACAAGGACCATAGGTGAATATTCTATACGGGAAATGTTTCGAAGGAACAGTGTGACCAAAACAAAATGCTGCAGCAAATGTATCAGTGCTGTTTTGTAAATGAAGAATTATTATCATCTTACATGTTCCTGTCTTGTTAAGAAACTAAGGTCATACATTTATTTGGTATTCAATTATTCTAATGAAAAGACTAACTCTAAAGTTTGGCCTAACATTTCTCACAGGTGATGGGATCACAAAACCGATCTCACAAATTCCACTGTATTGTTTTAATATTATGACAGTTTTGACACGTTTGTGTTTTTAATCCTGCAGGCTGACGGACGCAAAGTGCATCCAAATTCACATCTCTGTTGAATTGCTCGCAGAGAACTCTTTGCCTAACTCTAGCGCCTTCCAGGCAGCACTGCCTTGAAGTCGACGGTGAGGGCCCAAAAGGCCATATAATAAGAAAGTATCCTCAAAGAACAAAATACGTATTTTACAAATGCAGTAAAAGACACATTCTTCATCCAGTGGTTCATTGGCAAGACATCAGTAAATAAAATAATTAATAATGCTAGAAGATTTGTCAAATAAAGGACAATATACCACAATGCACGGTCCCTCCAAAAGAAACATAGTTCAAGATACTGGGCCTGAATTTGAAAGATGTGCAAAGTCAACTGTGACATCTTCCTTATAAAGCTTCATAGCAGATTCTTTGAATTAATTTCAGCAAATACTCTTTATGTACTTATATAAACCATACACTTTACTTAATGTCTGTGTTGGTATTTGATTACTTGTCTAAAGTATGCACAGGGGGCTTGCAACTTAATTAGTTGTTATGAGCAATAAATGAACTACTGAATGGAAATATGAACAAGGCACACCTATTATTATGAAAGATTGCATAAAACCACATTACTGGCATGACAAGCCACAATGATGCTTGTATTCAGGAGGGGGCAGCACAGACTAAACTCAGAGCCTGGTCCTCATAAGCCATACACTGTTCCAATCAGCATGTGATGATGTTTAAGTTTAAATTCACAATACATCATAAGGACCATAGGTCAATACTCTGTATGGAAAATGTTTAGAGAGACAGTGTGAACAAAACAATGTATCAGAGTGCAGTTTTCAAAGTTAAACATGTGCATGTTATTTTAGGCTACATGTTTCTGTCTTGTTAAGATAGTCCGTATAAGGTATTCTAGTGGGGCAGTCGTGGCCTACTGGTTAGTGCTTCGGAGGGTTGCCGGTTCGAACCCCGACCAGTAGGCACGGCTGAAGTACCCTTGAGCAAGGCACCTAACCCCTCACTGCACCCCGAGCGCCGCTGTTGTTGCAGGCAGCTCACTGCGCCGGGATTAGTGTGTGCTTCACCTCACTGTGTGCTGTGTGTGTTTCACTAATTCACGGATTGGGATAAATGCAGATATCAAAAGAGTATATATACTTCTAATGCAATGACCTAGGCTACTCGGCTGGGCTCTATTCCTATAGTTACACATTTCTAACAGGTGATGGTATCACACAACAGATCTCACAAAACGATATAGGATATTGTGCAAAACAATAGGTAGTGTATGATAGCGATTTTTAGATAATGTGCCACTCCCCAACCTAGGTTGTTAATTGCCACACCCGTTGGCGTGTTGCTCAATAAAAGAGACGGGCACTCGAGTCTACGATAGGAATAAACTTTGCGTCGGGATAATAATCCACTTTCCACCAGGTTTTGCGTCACGAAAATAGGGCCCTCTATGTCATAGGCCTACCTGCCAAGTGCCAACATATAGCTTTAAAAATTCGGGAGGGCGTTAGAACTAACATAACCTTGCATTGTTATTAACCCACTTGTTAATTGTACCCCTTTTGTTCTTGATAGGCTACTTTATGTTGTTTATTGATGCTGTGTGAAACACTAACCATACCCTGCAATGTATCAGTGTTTGCATATTTAACATATGTCATACTGTAGTAGACTACACTCCTTGCAACGCTGCATTTTGGTCGTTGCTTTTACCTCACCGAAAGCGATACCCTGCATGCCAGTTTATGTAGCCTACAATCCACCCGCCCACATCATCACATATTCACGTGTCAAATATATGTAACCTTTGATCTCATGTCATATAGCAACTGTTAATGAATTGTTTTAGCCTACTGCACAACCACTGGTGCTCGCGTAGGCTAGCGGACTGTGTGAAGAGAAAAAAGCGAGGACTATACCAATCACCTGGAAGACGTAATTCAATCTGTATACACTAATGTAGGTACTATTTCCCTCTATCATAGAACCATTACAGGTGATAGCAAAATTGATAGCCTAGTGTAGGCTACTTTTAACCTCTCTACATTTTGTAAAGTGTGACACTACTTTATTTTTTGGTGTATGCAGTTGACATTGATATCACACAAGTGCAAGTGCTTTTTAATATTTTAAGGGTAGCAATGAATCACTAACAATGTTTGTACTGTTTGTACTGTAATTCACACCAACTTAGCTAAAAATGTAGGTTAAACATATTTCTTGTGATTTTGAAAAATGCGTGTGCCATGCGCCAGTCCGAACAATAACAAGTGAATTCAGTTGCTTTACATTTTCTCTTGTGAATATCATCTTATGTCCATATCAGCTGTTCTCATTCTGTTTTTTTCTTTGAAGATTCGGAATTGTGACTTCAGTGAACAAAAGCTATGCTGGTGATTTTTTGGGGAATGGTGTTGAGCCTTGGCGACACTGTAGCAGGTAAGAGTACTCCATTAGTTTGTAATCACAAAAGACAAACAGAAATGATACAACCAATATTAAAAATGAAATGATAAACATAACAGCTACAGTGTATACAGTACTTATTACAAATAAACACGCTATGGGCAGGTGGGTTCAGCATGTCCCAGTTATGTGTACTCATCACAGCTCTACCCTGTGTCTCCTCGGTCTCCAGACTCCTCTTTCAAATTATCTGTTCCTCACGGCCCAATCCCAGTCCAGCTGGGTTCCTCTGCCACTCTGCCCTGCCAGCTCAACCCTCGCCATAATGCTGCAGCCTTCCGAGTTGAATGGAACCGACTTGATAAGGACAGTACTGTAGTTCTACTCCGCGAGAACCGGCAGATCCAGGGGGCATCAGTTGCTCCTGAGTACAGAGATAGAGCATCTCTCATAGGGGACCTAGAGAAGGGGAACGTGTCTCTGAAACTGGAGAACATCACACTGGCAGACAGGGGAGAGTATGTGTGCTTTGTTAAGAGCACTACCTGGTATGAAAGAGCCAGTGTGTCACTGAACATGAAAGGTATTCTACATGTTCAAATAACAATACACTTGCACTGAATAGGAAAATCATATACTTCTCACTGATGTGTATTGTGTTATCGTTGGCAACTTTGGCCCCTCTTGAATCTGGTTCTGACTGCCTGCTATAGGTTCAATGCCCCTGAAGGGAATAAATGTGTATACTGTATGCACTCTACTATACAGTATGAGTGAGCCCTTCATGAAGTACAACAGGACAACCAACTCATACTAGCTAGCCTCCAACAGTTTTGTTTTTGTTACCATTGGCAACTTTGTCTCCTCTTGATTCTACGTCTGATTATCAGTTGTAGGTTCGGTCCCAGTACTTTCATATACTGAAGTGGGGAAAGACAAGATGAATGTTACCTGTGTGTCAGATGGTTGGTCTTCTCAGCCAACACTTACCTGGACAGACAGACAAGGACGAGAAATTGATAACAACCCAGTCTATGAATACTCAATTGGTAACTGGAACATAGCAACATTATTACATAATACGATTTTGATATCATGACCAAATGATACATTTATAATTTCATATAGTGCTAATTGAATGCTCTCTCTCTCTCTCTCTCTCTCTCTCATTCAGCTGCTGATGGTCTGGTGAGAGTGAGTTCATCACTGCTGGTCTCTCCTTCTAAGTCAGAGTGGATCTCCTGCTCTGTGTATCTGTCTGATCAGGAGATGAGAGAGAGCAGAATGTTGCCCCAGATCACTAGAACACAGACAGATGCTGTCACCCCGTCCAGCAGCTCTGGTGAGTCTGTGAAGGGAATCTGGGCTATACCCACCGGCAGATATTTCAGTGACTGAAGGTGAAATAAGTGGTCAGATAGATAGATAGATACTTTATTGATCCCCAAGGGGAAATTCAAGGTCATAGTCATAATTGGTATGCTATTGATATGTATTTGATTGTAGTAGTTTATTGCTCTGTTTCCAGGCGAATGGAGAGCTGCATTCATAACTATTTTGGTTCTGGTACTTCTGGAGTTCTCTATACTTTTCCTGTTACATCGTAAAGGTCTGGATCTCAAAAGTACACACACACACACATATATATCAGACTGCTTCTGTTATATACTTATATACAAGCATGGCATCTATTTCTCTATGTATATTATATAATATTCCAGAAATATCTGTAAATAACTCAATATAATATTATTGCATACTGTATTTAGTTATATAAGAATTCAATGAGTATGTTTTACTCTGTCTACAATGGAAGTAAATGACAGTTTACCATGTAGGTATCAGTCTACATGTCCTGGAAAATCTAACCCTAGGAGAGAATTAGCATAATGTGTTCTCGTCACTGCTTTCTGAATATGGTGTATTCAGTATGGTGTATGTGAAGAAAATGCGATGATACTGAAAGATTCAGAGGTAAAAGTCAGAGATTGGTTGTTAGGTGTTTGCTTCTTTTATGTTTAAGTGTACATTAATTACCGTATGTACACTTCATCTGATCTCTATAATTTTTCTAGGGTATATCAACATTGGAAAACAGACAAAAACAGGTAATATGGTTGACGGGTAAGGTTAAATGCAAACATTTGGACACACCTGGGCATACAGTATGTCATAGTCATACAGTAATCACTGGTTTTTGTTGTTGTTGTTTTTTGCTTTATCAGTTCACATTCATGTCCGTTTGCTTAATGACTTATTTTTCCTTCTTTCTTTGTATCATCTGCCATGTGTAAGGTAATGGATATGTGTCTTTATTTTACTTCTGCAGGGTCGCATGACGAAAGACCAGAATGTATTGGAGGTAGAGTTGTTGTTTTAACCCTACGCTGTGTCTCTGCTACCATCATATCATACACATCAGTTCATTTGAAAATAACATAATTCAGTAAGGCCTTCTCGTAGTTCAATCTAACTGAATTGCCTTTGCCCATGTTCATCCTTCTCGTGCTCATCACCACCAATATCATCATCATCATCATCATCATCATCGTAATCACCACCATTACCATCATCATCATCATCATCGTAATCACCACCATTACCATCATCATCATCATCATCGTCATCACCACCAATATCATCATCATCATCATCATCGTCATCACCACCAATATCATCATCATCATCATCATCGTCATCACCACCAATATCATCATCATCATCATCATCGTAATCACCACCAATATCATCATCATCATCATCATCATCGTAATCACCACCATTACCATCATCATCTTTTTCCTTCTCTTCTACGCAGAGGAGATAACTCCACTCCAATGTATGTTTGTTTTTTATACTACCTTGAAGCACGCATGATAGCACACATTTCACTACAAATATAATCTCCTTGGTGGTGATAATGAAAGTATAAGACAACCTAAAGCATCCTCCTGCAGACATCCTCCATTTTGCTTTTTATGGTCCACATGTCCAGCACTTTGTCATATCCTTCTTCCTGATTCACTTACAGCATCATGCAAAAGTGGTGTTTTTTTTTAGATGTCTCACTTGAGACAGGAAGCTTTAAATCATCTCTCTAAAACTGTTAAACCATATGATTGCAAACAAGCATGATTGCACACAAAAGCTAGAATCTCACCTTTCACACACATACACACACACACTCGCTCTCTGAAATGAAACTCAGATCTCCATATATTTAAGACTAAAATATGAAATGACTTCTCTGTCAAATAGATCCAACTGAGCAAAAAGTGCAAACAGCAGAGAAAGCGACAAATACAGTTACAGCAGGTAAGTATTTTATGAGTGTCAGGCATCATACTGAATACAATGTTGCAATACATGACTGAATATAAAAATACACATGCCATCAAAAAAGACTACATTGAAGTTATTTTCACACAGTTACGAATAACTCATCAACCATGACAGATGCTCAGATCATAAAAATACCAGGTAAATGTACACATTTGTATCTTATTTTTATTGTCAACAATAATTGATAAAACTAAAAAGACTTATCTGTCTGTCTATTTAAACAGAACTGGATATGGTGAAAGGAAGTGGAGGTAAATGTTCAAATGAATTATGAAGGGGGATTCTGTATTCTCCTTATTAAAACGGAATAGTGTTTATACAGATCAATTTAGATCTCATAATATTGCTTACATAATTCAATCCTTTTTTACCCCCATAGTGAAACTCACTCTGGATGCTACAATAGCTCCGACCTTCCTGACAATAACAAAGAATGGAAAATCAGTCACATGTTCTGATCCAAAGAAGCAGGCTGCTCAGGGGGACCACCGTCCTCATGTTCTGTGTAATGAGAGACTCAGCTCACACCAGCACTACTGGGAAATCACAGGATACTCTGGAGTTATGGGTATTGCATCACAACACCTGTACAACAGACAGTTCTGGTATGTAGGAGTGTGTTCAGCAGCAGCAGCAGTAAGTGAAGTGAAGTCCCCTTTAAGTCCAGAATATGGCTTCTGGGTCCTCCATTATAAGAAAGAAACAGGTTATTTTGCCAACACTGAGCCCACAACCCCTATACCAGTGGCAAAAGAGTTTAACACACTTGGAGTGTATTTAGACTGTGACAAACACACATTATCATTTTATGATGCTCAAAATAAACAACATCTTTGTACATTTTATAATATTCCACCGCTGAAGACACTTGTTCCTCTGATATGTCCTGGAGTCAAAGACAAAGACTGCATCCAAATAAGTTAACTAGTGTTTCCTCTAGTGACTTTTTAAATGTAGAGTATTTTAAGATTCAGGGTCAGACAGCTTCCTTTTGCCTATCATGACTTACTTTGGTCTCTATCAGAACCAGTAATCTGTTTTTGCAAATCATCAAGTAACTACCCTTCCATCACCACAACAAAAACAAAAAAACTGCTAACAGAAAAACATACAACGTAAAATAAAAAAATAAAGACACTGAATATGGCTGACATGAGACAAAGAAAGTACAAAAAAATCAAAGTGTAATTTCACTGTCAAAAGCTGATTTCAATGCTGATGTTCTATTTTTTGGTTTAGTTTTTCTTCATAAATGCCATTTTTAAAAATGATAATACAACATCTTTTTTTTAGTTCCAGCCTTTTAGAGGTGCAGTCAGGGATTTTATCTGATTTCAAGCCCAACATGTTTTATCACATCCAGCAATCATCTCCTCATGACCACTTTCTGTCTATTCCGTGAGTACACTGTAAAAATGTCTGTAGGCAGTTCAGTCTCCTAAAACTAGAAACAAAGTGGGGGCTGCCCCACCCCCAATACCCTGCGTGGAATTTTTCTGGAATACTAGAGGTAGGGGTGAGCAACTTCTCTGGCATGTTTCGTTTGGTCCTTGGTTAAAACATAATGTATGTTTTTTGCACAAAAGCTTCTGCTAATAAATTTAAATGTAAACATAAGCACACACAAACAAAATTCCTTACTGTACCTTTAAATGGGCATATATTAAATGTGCAACTGAAAGACTGAAATGAGTCGTGACTATGTTTTATCATTGTAGATTAGAATGCTGCACTATTCAAGGGCAGGTGCACCGTTGAGCTGTGACATACTCTTTGTTCAAAATGGCTTACTATCATGAAATGGTTAATTTTCTCAATAGTGAGAAACACAGGGGTGAAAGTAAGCCGGTACTGGCCGGTACGGAGTACCACTAAAATATTTGGAGAGGGTACGCCGTACCGGAAAGAAAACTATACTGTCGCTGAAAAATACAGCACTTTCAGCATGACAACACAACTGCTAACGTCAAATTACCAGAAGCAACACGTTTCCCCCAAAATATATTTCATATACATCGTTCTGAACTGTATCTGAATTGTGTCTAAACCTCCCGTGCAGCTGGACAGACAACGAGCAAGCTATAGCGCGCGTACAGTAGCCTACAGTAATTGCGCCAACGTGCACTGGTATCCAAAGTGTTTTAGCAGACGGACGTTTCTTGGAAAGTCTCCCAAATAAAAAAAACCCATACAGGCTAAAGAAAAATATGTTGATGTTTAATAGCCTATTCTGGTTTTATGTGTGCAGTGTTTTGCTGGAGAGACAAGAGACAGACAGCGCGTGTACGGCTTAACCAGGGGCCTGTACTACGAAGGGAGCTTAACCTACCCAGATGTAGCCTAACCCAGGGTTACTTTGTTAAACCGGGGTTGACAAAACCTGGTTATCTTAAGTGGTGTTAATCGGTACTACGACGCTGATTATGAAGTTGATTTGTTGAGCCGGGGTTAACCTCATTAAACCTCAGTTAACGTTCACATAAAAGGGGCGGGTTGCAGCGCAAATCACCACTTTCATTGATGACGCGATCACCTTATTTTACGGATGAGGAATGCACAATTATTATAACAAGTTATGAGGAATTAAAACCCACTCTACGACAAAAATCAAATACGTCGGCAGTGAACAAAGCAAGGCAAGGCTGTTGGCAACGTATTGCATATCGGTAAAAGTAAAGTTTTATTTCCACATGTTCTTCAAATACGGAGGATTAATAGCTTGCGGAATGTATTAAATGAGTTGAAATAATTAAATTGCCTATTTTGAGTTCATAGAAATGCCTACAGATGCAACACAATTTAGAAGTGGGCATATAGATTACAGTAATAAGGATAATTGAATGTTTAGCCCATTGACTGATTTAGTGTATGCCTAATCCTGTGAACATTTCAGATGCAACACCATTGCCAAACGCACATGGCAGCAGGTGAAAATGAAACACAAACACATTATTCAGAATAGTGGTTTATATAGTCATAGCTTGCATTAATATTTCTTAATTATGAAAACATGTAGGCTAGGCCTAGTATGCTTATAGCCTTCACTTGGCCTCTGTTTTACAGCTAACAAGAAAAAGGTGTCTTTGAACACTACTGTAAGGCACCAGAGTGTTTTACAGTAGCAGAGGAGTTGGCCATCGCAAATAATAGTGGAAGGCCGATTATGGAAGGGGTTGAGGGAGGCATTCGGTCGGATTCTGGTGCTGTGGAAATGTGTAGCCTTTATGTGCAGGGTACAGTAATATGACATTCAATTCAACAACAAGTTTGTTAAAATGGTGATTTTAATTTATTAGGCCTACTGTAGGCTATGTCCGAATTATTTTAGGCTATTCTTGCTCAGATGTTCAGCATACTGTAGGCTAGGCTTAGGCTATGTCCGATTTATTTTAGGACATACAGTAGGCCTAGGCTATTCTTGCTCAGATGTTCAGCATAACCGATTAGATGGAATACATGAATGCTCACGTAAGGGCATTGCTATGGGGTCACATTAGAGATTTTTGCCTAGATCATCTGACAAAGATAACGAATTCCCTCGGCTGACAATCTATATCTTCATAGATAATATATATATATATATATATATATATATATATATATATATATATATATATGGCGGTCTCTAAAACCCCTCGCCCTGCGAAGAGAGCCCCTCACGATTTGCGCTCCAATGTCATATGGATCATCCAGGTACGCCGACATGTCTCGGGAGAAATAGACCTCTGAAGTTCGCCTACAAAAAAGATCCAAAACGGCCATCTTTGCCCATATAAGGAGATCCGGTTGTTAATTGAAGCTAACTACCTATGGCAAATTGCATTGCAAGTTAGCTCTGGAGTAGCAAAAATCTAAGTGTGCCGCCTTCACTTACCGGAGATCACAGTATCCACTCGAAGGCAGAGGACAAAAGTGTGTTCAGGAAAACGTCTGTATTTCAGACTTTTTCATCCCCACGAGACTTTAACAGGTGCGATTATTCAAAATCCCCATGTTATTTTCCCATAGGAAAAATCGCCAGATACCGGATGTCAAAGATGGCAGCTTTTTTGTAGGCGAACTTCAGAGGTCTATTGTTAGTGGAGGGGTGGTACTTATAAAGGGTGTGGTTAACGGAAACCTCGGGTTAACCAAGAACATAACCTGCTCGGAGCAGGTTTGAGATGCAGCGTAAATTGCCATGGCAGCATACCTCGGTTAAAACCTATCCACCTTTCATAGTACGGGTTAATCAGGAAGTTACGCCACACGTGATCAAGTTACTCTCGAAGTTACCCAGATAAGCCAGTAACCCCGCTTCGTAGTACAGGCCCCTGATCTTGCGCAGCAATAATGAAAGTGTTTTAGCGGACAGAAGTATGTTGCAGTCTCCCAAATCAAAATAGCCTGGCTAGCGCCACCACTTCTCAATGAGACGTGGTCTGGGAACCAAACGTTAATTTTCTCATATTTGAAAAAAATGCCCAGATCCGTTTATTGGGTGCCACGGTTGTCTATCAAATGCATCTGTGCATAGCTCATCATCGTCTTGCTTTCCCCCTTGTTCTGTGATTGGTCTCCTATCTCAGGCGAAAATTTGCTCCATGGTCTCCAGGCTGCCTTAGCAGCGTGAATCAAATCGCGCGCAAGGCAGCATGGGAACACCCAGGCTAAAATCAAAAGGCATGACTCAAACAAACGTGTTTCATGATATACAGTAGCCTATATAAAACAAACGATTGGAAGTGGGAGCGAGCAGAGTAACTAGGCTAAATAAATAAATAAATGTTGAAATTAAGTGTTTGCAATTTGAAACGTGGTTTACGAATGCCCAGAGCCGTTTATTGGGCGCTACGAATGTCTATCAAATGCTTCTGTACGTAGCTCATAACGGCTACGGTGTGTCGTCATCGTCTTACTGCCCTCCCTCCGTTCTGTGATTGGTCCCCTAACTGAGGCGAAAATTTGCTCCATGGTATCCAGGCTGCCTAGCAGCGTGAATTAAATCGCGCGCGCAAGGCAGCATGGGAAAACCCAGGCTAGGACTTTGCTGTATGCTTAAATCATGTCACAGTCAGAAATATCAGTGGATTAAAATTGTAGATCAGTAACCCATCAGTTAAGTTTGCACCGTTCTCATCATGTTTAACCAGCGAAGCATAGCAATGTTGTTACTATGGGTAAACAAAACTATTTTTTTTGTGTTCTGTCTGGCCTGCTAACTATCTAATTTTTTTTTATTCATTTGTTTTTTTTTGTTTGTTTGTTTTTTTAGTATATTTTTGGGGCTTTTTTGCCTTTATTCTGATAGGACAGTGGAGAGTGACAGGAAGCAACTGGGAGAGAGAGATGGGTGGGATCGGGAAATGACCGCAGGTCGGATTTGAACCTGGGTCCCCGTGGGCACTTGGACCCATATATGGTACAGGCGCTGTAGCCTGCTGCACCACAGCACCCCCCTATCTAATATTTTTATAGATATCTTTATATTTTTGTTATGGATAATTGTCTGACCACTCGCTGTAGAACTAGGCCTATATTATAGGATATAGCTCATTCTGAATGCAGTAGCCTGTCATACCTTTGAACACCGTTGCCTTCTCGTTTTTGTGCTGTCAAAAGATGCTATTAAATCCACTAGCTACAAAACCAAGGAAGACACCAGGGTTAGCTAACTTATCTTCTAATTTCAACCTCTCAAATTGTTTTTTTTTTTTTTTAACAGAAACTCAACACGGTTAACAGGTGCAACACTACTCGCCATTTCTGCATCTTGAAATGGCCTACTGGCGGAATAATTTGAGCAGTTCTAGAATATGACCATGGGGCAGACTACTTTACGACCATACAGGCGTCTTTTAGCGTGGATTGCAATCCTTATTGAAGCCGCCAGGGTTATGCGATAAATATATTGAGGAATGCGATCGTCGAGGTGCCCTGCCCCAACATTGCAAGACATATTAAACTCAACGAGAATATTTATAGATAATTAATGTGACAATCACATTATTAAAAGTAGACTTGGAGCAATGATTTACTGAGGAACTATTTTTTGTGGAGGATGCTTCAGGTAGTTCGCTGCCCCACCTGCCCACATGGACCGCACGCTCCTGCATTTGGCCTTGGTCCCCGGCACCCTATTCTCCCCTCTTTTCAACCAGGAACTCCTCCTGAACTCAACTACTGAAAACTGAAATGTATCTGTCAAATAAGAACTAATAATTCAGCTGTGTTTGATGTCATTTTGAATGTTTCAGTGTGAGAAGTAAAAGGGTCTCAGTTGTAGAATTGTAAAATAATGTGAGTAGTCTGATAAACACACTCCCATTACCTCCTTTTGTCCTGATAAGGATGCCCTGTGTAGGTCTGTGGAGATTAAGTGTGGTGATAACTTTAGTCTTGGAGTCATTCTGCTTCTCAGAACTGTAAGGATCCTAATTACCAGGCTGATGATAATCCTTTCAATCATATATGGACTCTTGATCAACTACTAAGTGTGGGCCTATTGTGGGCCTACTGTCACATGTCCACAGGAGCAGTTAACTATAGGGACAGGAAATGTAATCAAATGTATACCTTGTCATGTCTTGATTTATTCACTCTCACTACAACAATGGTCTCAAGTCTCATCAAAGTACTCCTCAGGGGATCCCAAATCAGCTGACCTCCAATCATGTGATCCATATCAATGTAACCAATCACAAACTGGGTAGCCTATTTAAGGGAAGTTCACAGATCATTCTAGGAGCCATTCTGTAGTCAGATTCTCCCGCACCACCTTGGTGTGTAGCCATCATCCTCTGAGCTGGTATGTTCATTCTCTAATTGCTTCATATGGTTTCCTAAATGTTCTTTTAACCTGTTTTCGTAACTTTCACATTACTCATTTAGATGTACTTCTAAAATGTATTGGATGAGTAACTTATACCTGACAAATAAATTGTTATGCTCTGATCCGCATAGCCTACTATGTACTTATTGACCATAGTCGTAGTCTAAGGTAACGGTGTTGCCACAATTATGATTAGGATTAGTAATCGCCGCCATAGAAGCTAATCAGCTGGAGTGGTAAGCTACAGCAGAACTGACTATTGTAGGCTATTGGGTGATATAGCAATGGGCAGTTTGTCAGCGATGGTATAGACAAGACGGCAAAACCTTGGCTCAACCTGAACCCTCTGTAGCACAGAGTGTAGTAGACTGACATTTAGACCTCATTTACGGTAAAGCATGAAAGTAATTGTAGGTGGATGTAATTACTTGACAAAAACACAGCAGACTTCGGCAGTATTCCAGATATCCAAGATTCAGGCTTTACTTTACAATAACGCGCATCAAGGGAGAATACAGCTTTCAGCTCGGAAGCTTCAACTTTAATTCTAAAGACTACAGGAAGAGGCCGGCCTTTTATGCTCAATTTGCAAGGGTGCGGTCCACGTGGTGATCATGCACTCTAAAAAACATTGGGTTAAAAACAACCCAATTTCAACCCATCCACTGGGTAAATAGTGGTCGAGCCCAGCACTGAGTTATATTAGCCCCGAAAATTGGGTTGTTCGGTCAACCCAATGAGTTGGGTTGATAGTCTAACCCAAACATTGGGTTATCGTAACAAAACTGTTAGGTTAAACCTACATAATTGTTGGGTAGGCTATCTTATACAACCCAGGATTTATTATTTTCACTGTCATCTCTGGGTTATGCTGACCTAATTTATGGGTTATTCTAAGTATCTTATTTTTCTCCTTAATCCAATCACTATTAATTTATAATAATTCAAATACATGTTTGCAAATCATTAATGTTACAATATAATGTTTTAAAATCCATCCAATGGGCAACAATAGCCATGCAATGAAATAAAACAGTTCGACATTTATTTATTTGGCAGTTTATTTTTTGAACAGATAGCTAGAAAAAGCTTGTGATACTTCCATGAAGGCAGGCAGATTCCACCGTCCGTTTTGGGGATCACCCCTGTGAATCAAAGAAAAATATTAATCACTGTTATTTACAGAACTTTATCTCAAGATTTTCATGAACCATTATCATTGAATGATGTTGACAAACATTAAAAATTCACCAGGAGACAAAATATTAGCGCAACACACTCGGAAACCATGACCACCTATGCAGTTATAATAACTTGTAGTTTCTAGCAGCTAGTTCTAGATGCTAACGTTACCGGGTAACGTTATCTAAAAGACTGTCTGATAGTGCTACTACAACCAGAACCCGTCTTCTCTGCTACAACCAAAAACACCCAGTAATGTTAAGTTACATGGCTATAATATGAAGCTACCCTGAATGAATTAATAAGATGTTGTTTGCCATTATTATTACCGTATGTGTGGCTTGTGAAGAGACTAACATTACTTCAACTGTGTTGGCTAATATTAGCTGACAAACGTTAGCTGCAACCATAGTCTAGGCTACAACCACCACAAAGCATATTTAATTAGCATTGATGCTAGCTATATGGTCTGCTAATGTCAACCAGCTTGGTATGCTCATTTTAGTTCGTTGTAAAAGTTCGTTTTGTTTCTGTCAGCAGTTCATACCCAGTGAACAAAGAACTATGTTTTTATGAGTCTGTCTTTGTGTATATTTAACATGAACAGTAATTGTAAGTTAATGTTAGCTAACGTTAGTTAGCATGAATGACACAATTGTTAACCTGTTTGAGGCTGAACGAAATTGGCAGGCAGAATATCCATTCATATCATGAAGGGTAGCTTCTACATCTCTGGGTGGACTTTTAAAATCAGTCATTTTAAAAAAAAAGTTAAAGATACATACCTTACGAAATCGCCTGATTTCCATTGCATGCTGACAGCTGGTGGACTGGACGGTTGGAAGAATAACGATGTTTTTTCGAACTCTCAAATAACTATGCAGCTGTGTTAAAGTCACCCAGGGGCTGGGTAGTGTACTCCACGTCAGGTGGGAGAGAGGAGGGGCGCTGTCCTAAACTATCAACCCAACAAGCTGGGTTACAGAAAATAACCCAACATGAGTAAAAACAACCCCACAAAATGCCCTGACAGCCTCAACCCAACGTTTGGGTTGAGAAAATAACCCAGTATTTTTTAGAGTGTGGGTACAACGTCCTCTGATTGGCTTCCTCTTCCCGCCGTTTCCGTCAGCCACACCCAGACACACCTACACACACCTGGGGCCTCATTACAGAAACTTCCTAACTCTGAAATCCTATCCTAACTTAAGTTAGGAAGGCATTTAGGGGTTTTGGTATTACAGAAGCAGGTTTCCTAACTTAACTTAGGATGAGATCCTATCTTATCTTAAGATAGGAATTTAGCCATTACAGAATCATCCTAAGTTAGGAAATTCCTAACTTAGGATGCCTAAGTTAGGTTGCCATTCACCCTGTCCTAAATCAAAATAACTGTCACTAACTGAAAAAAATATGGCAGCAGCACTGCTTGTAGGTATCTTTGACAATGAAGATGAACACATTAACAGAAATGTAATGGCAGAAAGGCTACTTAGACCGCATAATGATGTGTTACATTTTCCGGACCGTGTTTTAATTTCATTTTATCGTCTGCCAAGACATTTAATTTTGACTTTGGTGGAAGAACTACGTCCAGTTCTGGAGAGGCCTACAAGGAGACATGGAGCCTTGCCAGTGCTTGTGCAGGTAACAAATGCTCTGCGTTTTTTTGCCAAGGGTGACTTCCAGACTGAGGTTGCAAGCCTGTCTTCGGTGTCACAGCCGTGTATTTCACGCAACCTCATGGAAGTCACCAAAGCCATCTGCAATCTGGCACCAAATTATATTCAGTTTCCGCGTGGAGAAGAGCTTCTGCGGATAAAGGAGGAGTTTTTACAACAGAGTGGAATGCCAGGGGTAATTGGGCTTATAGATGGGTCACTTTTTCCAATCAAAGCTCCAAGTGGCCCAAGTGAGCCGGCATACGTGTGCCGTAAAGGATACCATGCCATTAACGTTCAGGCCATAGGGGACCAAAATATGGTTATACGGCATTTGTTGGCAAAGTGGCCTGGATCCATCCACGATTCATTCATATTCAACACCAGGTAGGTCCTTGACACTAACATAAATTATTGTTTTACAGACTTCATTATAGGCTCCACTCAAATACTATTTAAAATATGAAATGTGCCCATTTACAGTGATATCAATGCTTACCTGAGTGAGGGCAGGGCAAGTGGATGGCTTTTGGGAGACTCGGGATACCCCTTGAAACCCTACCTAATGACACCAGTCATGAATGAGCAGACAGAGGCAGAGAGGAAGTATAATGTGGCACACAAAAGGTGCCGTAGCCGTCAGGAGAGGCTTTATGGTATATGGAAAGGAAGGTGAGACATACTGCTTTGTTGCATTCAATAGTGTAGATAAGGAGTGTGTAGTAACCCTGAAGAAGAAGCTAGTGTTAAACTATACATTTCAAAAGCAATGTAGCAAATGTATAAGTTTAATATTATTTAATATTAATATGGACTATAACATCATACCAAAAAGTAAAGCATGTTACCATGATGGCAATACAAACTAACTGGTTAATTGGTGCACTGCTGGTTAATTTATGTTGTTGTAGATGGAGATGCCATGATAAGAGTGGGGGATATCTTCAGTATTCCCCTGAGAGAGTGGTGATGTTTGTAAAGGCCACTGCTGTGCTGCACAACATATGCAGGATGGCTAATCTCCCGGACCCTGAAAACATCCCGGTTGAAGATGAGGAGGAAGGCCATGATGGCATAGGCCTACATGATGGTGCACAGACTGGCAGAACCGCCAGAAACAACTTAATTGCACATTATTTTACAAGATAATTAAAGACAAAACATTGCAGTTTTGATTTCAAATATTTATTTTTGACAATATTAAATAAATAAATTTAAATAAGTGTGCTTTTTTTTTTTATAGTTCAGAGAGATCAACAATGTTGTTCCCTCGATTTTTTACATACTCCTTCATGAATTCGAATTTTTCTTTTTCCAATTGCAGTCTCTCCTTATCAATATTGACCTTTTCTCTCATTACCCACAGCTTCTCCTTCTCCAACTCCAGAAGCTCCTCTTGTAGGCCTATGTGCTTCTTCTTTTTAGCTGTAGAGAAGAATCAAAAACTGTGAATCTTAGATTCAGAACCTATAGGCACCTTTCAGTGAACCGCATAGACTAAACGGGACATTATATACCTCAACTGTTTTTAAGGAGTAGCCTACAGTTGAGACAGCATCATTGTGAAAATGCACCTCATAGCCTATTTATTTTAAATTACCATCAACGTTGAATTCGACTTACCAGGTGATGGGATGACCATTGCTGGTGGCAGATTCATAGTGTCACACTCTGAATCCATCAGCGTTAATATGACCCTTCTCGACTCAGGGTCAGACGATGTCGACTGACACACCTCGCCACTTTTCTGCTCACACAGCTCATCCAGTCCCACCTCCGTGCCGGTTGCAATGCCTATGATACACAAATGATTTCACGTTAGGGAGTTGTCAGCGTTGGCTTTTCTTTTGCGGTCTACATAGGCCTACATAGACTGTATTTTGTCTGGTTCGACACAAGTAACATGTAGCTTCTGGTGGCCCTATTCTAGGGTTACTATGTAGCCACTCCTCCAAGCCAGTTATCGATAGCGCTGGCACTAGCAGGTAGCTGCTACGCTGCTACATTTTAGATTATCATCGTTACATCGTAGCACTAGCTAGCAGCTGGCTAATTTGCGATGGAAGCTAGTGCTGAAATCAACTTACCTTCGGTGTAAACTTGACCCATGACGGCCAGGATCTTCTCCTCCAGTGAGGTTAGGGGCTTCACTTCGGGCAAACCAGCCCCCGTCTTTGCTTGGTCCCTCCTTTGTAAGACCCCCCTGATCTTAGCATCACTTGCTAGAGAAGACCACTTTTTCTTAGTACTCTCCACCGTCCTCAGCATCCCACAAACCGCTGAGACAGAGTCCGCCACCTCTTTCCAGTGTCTGTCTTTAGACTGCGCCGTTACGGTCATTGAAAATTTTCCGAACAATACAGTTTTCCTGTCTTCCACCGCCTGAACTAATGCCTCCAACTCGTCTTGGCTGAAATTAAAAGCCCTCCTCTTCTTATCTGGACCAGCCATGACCTTAGCTTGCTGTTTCGTTTAACTTTTTCGTTATAGCTTTAACGTTAACGTTTAGGCTCATTTGTCGTTACAGTTATGCGTTCTATCAGTCTCGAGCACATTCTAAGTGCAGAAAAAGACATAAACTGTTGATAGCCGTCGAAAAATCAGATTGATAGAACATTTAGGATTTCATAAATAAAGATAAGATAGGAAGCCACAGATAAGATAAGAAACGGACATAATGTTAGGCACTGCTTCTGTAATAGGAAGTTAGGATTTGTCCTATCTTTGGTTTCCTAACTTAAGTTAGGATGAGCAGTTAGGATTCTTTCTGTAATGAGGCCCCTGAACACACCCCCCTACCATTAACACACCAGGCAGGCTCCTCAGGTAGAAATGTTATACAGGATGTTCTAAACATTCTTACACTTAATTAATTGTGTTCCTTATACTGAGACTATAAAAACGATACCAAACATGAATACATATACAGTTAATAACACAAACATATAATTCAGCTAAGGTTTAGCCCATGGTCTTTGTCTACTCCAAAGACAGAACAAAGGGCTTGTGGAACAGGCCAAAATGTGCCCAGTGGGGAACATTTCACACCTACATCTGCATTGAATACATCAAAGCAAGAAAGACTGAATGCACTTTCTATGTAAATGGAGCTAAGCCTCCAGTTCGTCTGGAGCAAGAAAAAGACTATACAAATAATTCCCATCAATTACCACATAATTAAAAATGAAAAACAAAACTGTGGCTCTGTAATCGCTGATATCATTGGCAGAAGTGTTCCGAACTGCACGAAATTTGACCTGTAAGGTCACTATGACACCCTCTGAATTCGTGAGTTTCGTGGAATTACATTTATGGGAGGCCTACAATAGATTAATTTAAGTGTACATTTAGTACACAAAACAGCGTGCAGATGTTGAGTAAAGGGTTGCCAGATGAAGTTGAAATGTGCACACATACATGCACACACACACCCACATGCACAAACCCACATGCCCACACACGCACACAAACAGTCATGCACACACACACACACACACACACTCATAATTGCAAAAGGGTTCTCGACTGTTGTAGAAAGAGATGGCTAATCTTATATACACTGCTAAAAAAAAAGAGATCACTTTTTCATAGCAGTATAGCATCAAGTCAATCAAACTTGTGGGATATTGATTTGGCCAGTTACGTAACAGAGATGGTTGTGAATCAATTTCAAATTTACACTTACATCAAATGAAGTTCACTGCAGGCGTACAGTAGGTACAAGGTACACAAGACAGCTACAATAAGCACTTCAAGTGTCTATGAAAATTGCCCACATCTTGTTTAGTTTGTGATACATTAGCTGAGAATTAGAGCAATATTTGTAGTGATATCTCTTTGCACTGAATGCTTAGAGTTGGTGAGTCTTGTTTAATCAGTGTGGATCATAACACCGTACTATACCAGGATAAGTGACTATTGACTTGTAATCTCAATGGTAATTGAGTGTTCTCTTTCAGTCAAGTTTACTTGATGTTAACCAATAGGAAGTCATCTTTGGTGCCTATATAAATGCATGTCAAGAGAAAGTCATTTTTATTCTATCTTCGGCAAGACGAACATCTTTCGGAATGAAGCCTCTGATCGACTGAACAAGCTACTGCCCACCACTGCTGAATCCTACCATCCACTGTCCGGGCCTCGCCAGTTTCCAACCCTTCAGGGGCTATGAAGGGTTAAATAGTATTTCTCACGACTGTCAAAAAACTAAGATATTCCAACGGCGGCATATTACTGAAAGTACCTGTCCCGATGCCCCATGCTTTACATCTCCTGGCTGGAACCACTGCTAGTAGCAAAAAACAGAATGGACAGCTGTTTCTTTGGAGCAAAACCCTGAAGAATTACTGTCCACTTCATGGGTTCCCCAACTTCACTCAGGAAATACTGTATTTATAGAACACCCCCTAATCTGCACATGCATAGGTCCAAATACAATCAGTCTATGCATCACAAAAGTGCTGGTTCACCGTTATGCAGCACATTGATGGGGCGGTAGCCTCCTACCTCACCCAACAAGCTCTGTCAACTGGCAGCAAGCTGGCCCATTCAAGAAAGCCTTACAATGCCCTCAATGCATCAACCCTTTTACAGGTCTACTGTGGGGAGCTACTTCACTAGCCAGAAGCTTTGATGTCCGAACTCTCACTGACTTGCAAAAGACACTAGACTTTGTGCTCAATGACATTAAGGGCTCGGCATAAGCCCACGGCCCTGCACTGGTCCCAGAACCTGTGGCTCACCCTGTCAGCTCGGCTGTGCTCATTCCCTACCGGAAAACAGCCTGAGGCTACAACACCTCCAGCACCGATGGACTTTTTTTCCCCAGTCTAGGCACAACAGCTACCCTGCTCTCCATTTCTCATGCCCCGACTGGTACAAGCCTGCAGTAACCGCCGAGGTGGCCTAACACATGTTGCATGGTTGATTTGCACCCAGGACCACCGCCACATGTAGCGCACACGCGGACAGGTCTCATGTCTATGCCTAATGCCTCTGTACTGTACTTAAGCATTGTTGACTACGGCCATAGTGGGATACGTTACGTTATGTTACAGTATGTTACGTCAGAGATGGGGACTCGAGGCTGAGACTCTGAAAAAACTGACTTCAGACTTGACTTGTGGCTCCATCTCTAAAAATATGAAGGTATATTGGGTGCAAACTTTCTTCATATTATTATCATGTTACTTACCTTATGACCAGGCAATGGTAGTCTGAGCACGATCCAGGATCCAGATCCGGCCGCCTTGTTTTCTCGATCGATTTCCTCGACGTGCACACATACAAATCTTTTTGCTCCTATTATATCACCTAGCCAGGAGCAAAAGTCACTCGTCACTCGTAGAAGCAGATTCGAGCACTTGTATCCATTGACTTGTAGTCGTGCAAGAAAATCAAAGCGATCTGTAGAATTTTATTAATGAGAAATTATTTCACAGATGCACAACTTCGGATGCATTAGTTCACATTTGGGTTTACAAATGCACAAATGTTGTGCATGTTCTCAGATTATGAAACACGGATGTGCAAATGTGTTTCGCACCAACTGCGCTGCAACGTTTGGAGCAAAAGTGTCAAGTGCATGACTCTTGAAAGTTGTGACTCACAGGATAGGATTTGTGTACCTGTAAAAAGGATTTGTGAACCCGTAGCCCCTATTTTGTGTTAACAAGATATAAAAAAATATGTACAACTTCAACTTTACTGTTACACATTTACGACTTTAGTGTGCACATGTAAAATCTGCAGTTAAATGTGCTCGCCACTTTTGCACCCAATATACCTTCATATAAAAACTTCAGACTTGACTCGGACTTGGGCTTTGATACTCGTGAACAACCTGTATTTTCTGCAATTATTATTCATGTATTTTTATTTTATTGGTGCATATACTTTGGGAAACGTATAACGACCTGCATGTCCCCTTTGCAATGGCAAAACATGCAACGTAGTGCATGTGCTATGTGCGCACACTCACAGCTCAAAAAATACATTGACAATGGTGACAAGTCCTAGCCTGGTCCTACCAGAGTCTCGTATGGATGGCTATGTGACAGACTTCACATAGGTTAATATTTCACCAGGTCTGAGGACTAGAGAGATATGTTAAGTAGCAGAAGATTGGACTATACAAAATTGGAGACCCAATGTCAATTTTTGATGTAAACAAAATTAAGTTAGCTCCAGCATGGGTCACGTTAACATCCACTCTTGGTCACCCACATTTTATTTCAGAAAAAGTATTAAACCTAGTTAATAGCTACCCCCACCCCCCCAAGAACACTACATATGTCAGCAGGCGCGTAGCAAGCGTGGGGGATGTGGGTGTTATAACGTACACACTTTTGCTGGAACACGATTCTATCCCCCACACTTTTTGTCAGATTAAAATGAAAGTAAAATATGGAAATAAACGCTCCCGTAAAGAGTTGGAACCGTATCTACCACAACGCACACACAAAGAGACACAAATAGATCTGTTGATTTGATTGAATGGTCATCCAGCCAATCACATCAAGTTAGCCAGTGAAGAACAAGAGCCGCTCTGATCAAATTCAAAGTGTGCATCTTTCTGACTGACAGTTTTTGTCACACTGTATAAATGTGTGAGAAAGAGTCAAAGTAAATACGGGGGTGCGCGCACCAATGCACTTGTTTGTGCAGAAAGACCTTTGGCTACTGTTCTCAGAGCATTATGCTTTCTCTGTCTATGATCTGCAGCTTTTCTCAAACTATGGGCCTCCTCAACATTAACCTAGGCTACTGGTCCACGTAGCCACGAAATTAAGTTATGCCCGGTGCTTCACACGTCTGAACTGATTTCACTGTCAATGTGTGCCGTAGTGCTACATCTACTGGAGATCTTAATGTCTTACGATCGCGTTCCATTTAGAACATCTTATTTTGATCTTACAAACGGAGGCGTCAAGACACATTTGAGTTCTACATCTGAGAACTAAGATTTCCAGCATGTAGAACTCATATAGAGCGCTCATGCAATGTGTGTGTCCCTGCAGCAAGTGAAACTGTAACGTGGGCTAGAAGCAACAATAGTTTAAACAACAACGTGGCTTCCTGTAACTATTAATGGAAAAAGCATAGAAACTGCTAATCATCATCTTTAAATTGACATGAATTAAGCTGGCTATATGCAACACAATTTATTTATATTCCCTTTGCATATATGTTTGGGTAGACTTCAAACGTTTTTGAATTTGAGCTTACAGTTCTGTATTCTTTATTATTATATTTATTTAGGTATTAGTGATACCTCAAAATTAGGCTGCTGTCTGTTAGGGCAATTTATTGTAGCCTGCTAACCCATATGCACAAAACATAATTTCTGAAATGATTTCTTGATTTATAACATGAGATATGTCTCCATGTAGGGTAGTGTCAAATAGTGAGGTGATAGTTAGATCATGTAGGCCTACATGTCACATGAGCCACACATACAGTATGAGGGGCACTGCTTCTTCTGTCCCGCAAACTGCATTAAAATGGTGTGTTTAGCAATCAGAATTTCAATTTTTTTCGGGGTAGAAACTGCCGGACACCAATATAGTCCGCACCCCTCTCAGAAAATACTTACAACGTCCCTGTAGGGAGTTATTTATAATTTAGCAAGATTGTTTCATTTTCCTATCCCACAACCCCCACACTTTTAAAAAGCTTGCTACGCCCCTGTATGTCAGTTGTATCATGTTTATAAGTGGTAAGCAAAATAAACTATTGCAAAAAATAATACTATTGAAACAGAGTTGTTAATTTATGTTTCTTCAGATTGCATTCAGTAGACCCCATACCGTTATCCTACAACTGATGATACTGTACTGCAGGGATCCCCAAATAGTTTAGCCCAAGGGCCAAATTATGTCAAGCATGCCAAACGAAGGGCCAAAGCACAAAGCAAAAAGTACAGGAATGACCAACATGGAACTTAACATTTAAAAGTTCAGAAAATATTTTACCAATGCCAATGTACAGTAAGATAGTGGGTGTGAACTCAACCCATAACAAATTACTTAGCCTACTGTGCCATAGTGTGTTCAGATATAATGAGATTGATAAAGAGTTTAGAATGGATACTAGCGAATAGTTTGCTAGGTTACAGAGGTTCAAATCCTTTAACTTTCTATGTTTAATTCTGCACATGTTACCTTGCTAGATAGTGTTAGATCACAAGTTACTTAGGCTAACCATGGAATTAAGCATGTTTACACATGCTGACAGAATGAGATTGTGTTCATTTTTTAGCTTGCTTGACTTTTACATACACACACACAGCTGCTATAAAAGAAAACCTTTACAAACAGTTGGAATTTGTTGGTTGTTAGATAATTCCTTGCACACCTGCCATGATTATGTAATGATTACCATCAAAAGAGGAAGCTGTAATTCTGGTGTTGTTGATCTAAATAGGCTATGTTTTTTACAGCTTGCATGTTAAGGTAAATGTTCCCAGTGTGCAACATTTTCGTTAAGGGTGTTTGCCACATTGCTTAAAGGATAATTCCGGTATTTAGCACTTTGAGTCCCTTTTCTGGTTTGTTTTGGATGAACTAGAGTGGTGGACACCGAAATTTTGACGATTGGTCCTGTCTTGACTTTTCTGACTTGTTTTGAATCGCCTTTACTGCTTCAGGGTGCCTATGGGCATGCACAAACATGTCCTTAAAACTACCCTTAACGTTTGTTTTCAAAACTGTGCAACTCACCAAGGATAGGAAATAGCTGCCTAGAGGCTCTCACCAAGTTCTAACTACTACATGCGATGCGTACAAGCATTAGCAATAAAAAAACAGCTTTAATTAGACTACATTGTTTTCAATTGGAATAGCCTGACAGTATGCAATGCAAAGCTGGTAATTTGCTATGGTGTCCAATGTAGAGGCCCCGGGCCCCGACACAATATGGCCCCGACACAATATGCAAATTCGGGCCGGGTACGGGCCTTAAATTCAATGAATAGCACGGGCTCGGGTAGGGCTCGGGCTTGACACTACTAAAGTTGGTTTTATGTATTCATGATTTTTTCAGTTAGGTCAGGTCAGAAAAACATTCACGCGCACAGCTTTTTATTTCTCTTTTTCTTTGGAAGCAGACGCTACGTAGCACGTCGTAATAGGCCTAAAAAAATCTGTCACTTCCGTTCTGGTCAGTCAATAAAGATGAACAAACTGAAAAGCCAGCTAGCTAACTAATAGGTGAGCTATTGAAAATTCCCAATTCGGGAGGGAAAATTTCTTTATGGGAGCACTTCGACCTCATAGCTAACAAGGAGAAACAACCTTTAGGTCATGTACAGTGCAGAAACTGTAACTCCATTCTTGCTTACGACAGCAAGAAGACGGGATCATCGCATTTACAGCGTCATCTTGACAAAGGCTGCACCATTCGCGTTACTGTTAAAGCAACACCAAAGAACTTTTCATCTGTCACACGCACTATTTATTTATCCAGCACCGGCTTTGCAAATAACAATGTCCACAGACAAGGTAGAATAAGTTGCATGATTTTATGAAAGTACGATGTATTGCGACATCAGATGCAAGTGAAATTTGTAGTTTCTCATGTCTCATTCCATCGAACTACAGATCCGCTACCCGATGCAGCAAACTTACATAGTGCGGTAATAGCCGATAGAGGGCCGCGAAGCGAATGCAAAAAGTGCCGTTCACCCTGTTACGAGTTGATGAACCACTGAAACGATTTTGGAAACATTATTTTAAGGTACAAAAAACTCTTTGGTGTTGCTTTAATGCTAGCCGACAACCTTCCTTGCCATCTTTTTTTACGAAGCCAGTACCAGCTCAAGTGAAAAGCGAAGTCACTGTAACGTGTGTGGAATTCTGCTGCGAGGACATCAGAGCTTTTGAAACGGTGGCGGGATCCAGTTTTCGCAAGATAGCTCAGAAGCTGATCAACATAGGCGCAGCATACGGCCGTTTGCCTGCCGACAAAGTGCTCCCTGACCCCACAACTATCTCTCGCCGGAGCAAAGACATGGCAGTGGAACAACGAAACATATTAGTTGCAGAGATAAAAGACGTTCTGAAGTGTGTTAACGTCGGCATGACCACTGACATGTGGACCGACGATTTCCGCAAAGTAAGCCCCTAAGCTACATGGCAATCACTTGTCATTATATCACTGCAGATTTCCAGCTGAAAAGTAAAGTACTCACCACCGCCAAGTTCCCCTCTGACGAGCCTAAGACAGGTGCCAACATCCGTACCGAATTGCAGCAGCAGCTTGTGTCCAACCTCAGTTTCCATGCGAGCGTGATGAACAGGTACAGTAGTGTGGGTAACAGACCAGGGCTCCAATATTGTGTCTGCGCTACGACCATACCGACATCTGGACTGCCAGGATCATGTCTATAACATGAGACATGCCCTTAAAGGAACACGCCACCCAAAATCAGTAGTGATATATGTTCTTACCGTAACTTTCACGAGTTGAGTCGTACCTCTCCCGCGTCGGTAGGTGCACTCAAACGCTCTGTCGCGCTGCACGAATGTGTTAGCATGTTGCTATGCTAGCGGGCTCTGCCGTGGCCGTAGAGAGAGGCACATAGCAGTATTCAAACACCTCCACGTTTTACCTACTTAAATACAGTTGCACAAGTAGTTGATGAAAAATGTTAGGACACACAACATGAAACGTGACGATTTTCCAAGCGAATAAACATGAGAACTACAATGTGTGGCGCAATAGCACTTGGGAGTACTTCGACCTAGCGTGGTAATATTATTAACACCTAATTGTAGATTCATATCCACCACAGAGTTTAGAATCCATGCTGGATCGACCCTCAGCCTCTCCCTCCCCTCTGAGCGAGAGAGGCACACACACTAGAGATGCGCTGATGGGCTATTATTTCAACCATAACTGCATAGCAAAACTTATCATCCATCAGCCATCCATCAGCACCAAAGTTTGTTGACCAATTTTTAAAACGGCACCTGCCCACCATCCGCTGGTTGTTTTAATGTAGGCTATATGGGTGATGCAGCGCTGCTGACGTGAGGCTAGAAAGCCCTTGCCTGTTCTAGAAAGACTGATCTAATGCAGCAAATATATTAAAAGGCAAAAGTCGTACATTGGCTAGGCCTATCCCCAGAATATCAGCAGCAAACTCGCGCAAAACAGTCTCCAAATAAAACGCACATCGGCCTGTTGCCTCTTCTGCCAGCTTGTGACAATATATCGTCCAAAATGCTTGATTGCATTGCATTCTCCACATTTTTAGCTACATTTTCATGTACCACATCAGCATTTTTGTTCAGTGAATCTTTTGTAAATTGCTTTACAATTACCGTCGGGCCCTTGTCAGCAGACTTCGGCTTGCCTCTTGCCATATTCACTCCTTGTCTTCCGATGTCATTTCTGAGTCATCTACAGATGTTCACCTCCCTAAATAGAACCAACTTCAACCTGTGTTATATCCTAGATGAGACTGCCTGGGTTATTTTGTTTAGATATTAGCCTATATATAAAACACATAATTGTAGCCTACCATTCAGGGAATAGGCATTTAAAAGAGAGACAGAGAGTGATATGACTAAGAAATGACATCGGGCGATGGCAGTGCGAGATGTTCAGAACGTAAGAGCTAAAACTTCTACAAACTCACTAACATCCACAGCGGAAAAAGAAGGTTAGAAAAATAGTCGGAAAACTTAGATGTGTAAGGCAAGCAAGCAAGTTTGGCGGTACTAAAAATGTGAACATGCACGTTGCATTGTTGTGCGGTGGACTTTCAGAATGAATGGAGTCAGAGTTTCTTTAATATCGAGGCGTCATATTTGTCCGATGGCCTGCTATAAAATGAATTGCGATGTCTGTCTGAAAAAGACGCGCTCGTGCAGTCAAAATGAATGGGAGTCTTCAGAACAGGCTTGTCAGTCAACCTGACATAACAGTGTGTAAAGTAGCCTAATGTGAATGACTTGTTATTTTATCAAGGATTTCTTTCTTTTTGCAAAAAATAAAGTAGGCATTAATTAGTAGGCCAGGAGCATGCTGAAATTATGTGGCAAATTGCGTTTTTTATTACAATGATAAAATTGTAAAAGGACGTGACCGAAGCTGAGGCAAGCAGGCAATAGGCCTATAGGCCCGACGGTAATTGTAAAGCAATTTACAAAAGATTCACTGAACAAAAATGCTGATGTGGTACATGAAAATGTTGCTAAAAATGTGGAGAATGCAATGCAATCAAGCATTTTGGACGATATATTGTCACAAGCTGGCAGAATAGGCAACAGGCCGATGTGCGTTTTATTTGGAGACTGTTTTGCGCGACAGAGACTGAGTTTGCTGCTGATATTCTGGGGATAGGCCTAGCCAATGTACGACTTTTGCCTTTTAATATATTTGCTGCATTAGATCAGTCTTTCTAGAACAGGCAAGGGCTTTCTAGCCTCACATCAGCAGCGCTGCATCACCCATATAGCCTACATTAAAACAACCAGCGGATGGTGGGCAGGTGCCGTTTTGAAAATTGGTCAACAAACTTTGGTGCTGATGGATGGCTGATGGATGATAAGTTTTGCTATGCAGTTATGGTTGAAATAATCGCCCATCAGCGCATCTCTAGTGTGTGTGCCTCTCTCGCTCAGAGGGGAGGGAGAGGCTGAGGGTCGATCCAGCATGGATTCTAAACTCTGTGGTGGATAGGATCGATCTACAATTAGGTGTTAATAATATTACCACGCTAGGTCGAAGTACTCCCAAGTGCTATTGCGCCACACATTGTAGTTCTCATGTTTATTCGCTTGGAAAATAGTCACGTTTCATGTTGTGTGCCCTAACATTTTTCATCAACTACTCGTGCAACTGTATTTAAGTAGGTAAAACGTGGAGGTGTTTGAATACTGCTATGTGCCTCTCTCTATGGCCACGGCAGAGCCCGCTAGCATAGCAACATGCTAACACATTCGCGCCGCGCGACAGAGCGTTTGAGTGCACCTACCGACGCGGGAGAGGTACGACTCAACTCGTGAAAGTTACGGTAAGAACATATATCACTACTGATTTTGGGTGGCGTGTTCCTTTAACGTGGAAGAGCTTTCTGAATCAGCCCCAGAGGTCTCAGAGACTCTCCTGGCTGTAAACTCCTTAGTCCGGTATTTGAAACAGAGTGGAATTACAAGCCAGTTGTCCAGGACCGTCAAACAAATGTGCGAGACGCGCTACAGTACTCAGTATCTCACTCTTGATTCCGTCAAAGCGGTATATCCAGAGCTACAGTACTAGAGAAACTGCAGGACCGGGCAGAAGCCTTTCACTACATCACCGACGTATCCCCTGATGTGCTGCACTTCATGGTGGACTTCCTTCATCCCTTCTACGAAGCCCAGCGGGAGTTAGAAGGCAAACTGTACCCAACATTGAACATTGTTGTACTGTGGCACGGGAGGCTCCTTCTTCACTGCAAGCCGAAAAGCGATGACACCCCTTACCAGGTAGGTCTAACATTTTTACTTGCATCTCTCTTCTCATGGTGTTTTATTGTAGGCTACCAGGCTACTGGTTTAATGATATCTTCAGGGTTAAAAAATGTAGCCTAAATAGGTGAAACATGTTTTAATCTAGCTAGAAAATAAAATGTAGCTTATTTAATTTACCTCTTATTCCATCTATGTACCAGGCCACCATCCGCAAGCGTCACCTAGAGTGGATGACGAAGAAAGTGGTAATTCAACCACTAAACAGACTGGCAATTTTCCTCTGGCCTAAATTCAGCCAGCTTCGTATGCTGACTAAAGAGGATAGAGCTGATACCAGTGGCGATTGCTGCTCTTTGGAACAGGGGAAGCTCTGATAAAAATGGTAAATTATTAAATTAATATTATTAAGGTGCTATATTGTTCTTTGAGGGCAATAAGTATCCCAAACAGTAGGCATGGCAGACATGGCATGTAGCCTACACACGCTACCTAATTTAGCCTAAATACACAACTGGAACAAAAGCAAGTCACAAACTCTGTAACTCCACATTACGGTTTTATTTACAGTATGCTATTTACAAAGACAAATAGAAACCGACTGTATTGCTCCCAAATTATGAGAATTTGAGCTGTAACTTGCCTTGTCTCTCGGCTTCACCTGCCAACACTAACGTTAACGCATCCCTGCCTTGAACTTGAACCACTTCCTGTCAGATCGCGACATATGCTGTCAATCAAAAAGAGTCCAGCCTCTATAACGGTTCCTCCAATCATCATACAGAAGCTCGGCGTCCGGGCCATCGGGGCCATCCCACTGTGTCCACTCCCAGAGACGCCGGGCTTCCCTGGAAATGACGATTTTGTGGCGCTTGTCCAATAAACGTGTAGCTTTTCTGCACTGAAATCAGCCCACTCTGTAGTGCCATTGAAAGCCAGTGAAGCCGAGCGTCTATGGGTTTTTTGATAGATCGTGTTGTTACAGCAATGTATTACGGGTGCGAAATCACGATAAATGACCGGCAAAACCTTATTGCTGAACAAACTAGCCATGAAGTTGAACATTTTTTCAGCATGTTCTAGTTGGAATAGTAGGCTAGAAGCTAATGTAATAGTGTTATTTGATGCGATTTTCCGTGATTTTTTAGAGGAGGCTGAGCTTCCCCTGTAGTCTTAGAGCAATCGCCTCTGGCTGATACCCTTGAGGAGGGAAGACGCTGCGTCACCCTCTACAAAGATGCACACGCTGCTGCAGTTGCTGCTGGGCCTAGTGGTCGCGACGTTGAGCCAAGCGCTGAGTCACCAGCCAAAAGGAGGTCTTCGTCAGAAGAATATGAAGCAGAGTGGGAGAACATCGCCCGAGAAGATTACACAGTGGATGAGGTCCAGCTGTACCTCGACATGAACCACAGCCAGGAAGGGAATGACCGTGACCTACTAGGATGGTGGAAACAGCATGAGGCAACTCTCCCAATGCTTGCTACACTTGCGCGCTATGTCTTGAGTGTCCCCGCAAGCAGCAGCCCCAGTGAACGGAACTTTAGCACCGCGGGCCGGACGCTGGAAGTGAGGCGGACCTCGCTAAAACCATCCACCGTGGACGCGATTCTCTTCCTGCACAGCGCAGCGAAATGAACAATCGTGGATGGAATGTAAATAGGTTTGCCTGTGTTTTTTGGGAATATTTGGACCTGCAACTCAAAGAACGTGAGTGTTTTCTGTTATTTTGTTAGGCGGTTATAGACGGTTGTGTTCACTCTAAAAAATGTTGGGTTAAAAATAACCCAAATATAACCCAGCCGCTGGTTAACTATTAGACCAACACCACATTGAGTTATCCTAACCCAATGGTCTGGGTACATTATTAAACCCAGCAGATTGGGTATGATTCTAACCCAAAACGCTGGGTTATGTCAACACAACATTAGTTAAATTGGCACAATAGACTGGGTAAAGGTAACCAATGTGCTGGGTTATAACTATATACATGTTGAGTAAAATTCACACATTATATTGGGTATAGATTCAACCCAAACCACTGGGTTATATCAACAGAACTGCTAGTTAAAATGACCAGTTGTAGGGTTTTCCAAACCCAGTATTTGGGTTGCATTGAGAGAAAATGGGCAACATAGCCATGCAATGAAATAAAACAGTTCGACAGAATTATTTATTTGACAGTTTACTTTATTTTTGAACAGATAGCCTACTCTAAAAGCAGCATCAGCATGTGATAAGTTACTTCCATGAAGACAGCTAGATTCCACGGTCCATTTGGGGGTCAGCCCTGTCAATCAAAGAAAGAAAAAGAGTGAATTAATCACTGCTATTTACAGAACTTTAGCTTCTATATCAAGACTTTCACGAACCATTATCAGTGGATGATGTTGACAAACATTAAAAATCCCCCAGGAAACAAAATATTAGCGCAACACACTCGGGAACCATGACCACCTCATGGAGTTGTTTAACAGCAGACTGACAAATGTTACGTTCAGTAATGTTAACGTTAGTAGCAGTGATAGTTCTGCATTAGCTGACACACATGATGCACTACCACAACATTTAATTACAGTAACGTTAGCATACCAACCGTCTGCTAACGTTAACCTAGCCAGCTGTTGGTATGCTAATTTTAGTTCGTTTTAAAAGTTTGTTTTGTTTCTGTTCAGCAGTTCATACCCAGTGAACACAAAACTATGTTCTTAAGAGTCTGTCTTTGTGTAGATTTAACATTAACATGAGCAGTAATTGTAAGTTAATGTTAGCTAACTTTAGCTGGCTTGAATGACACAATTCTTAACCTGCTTGAGGCAGAACGAAATTGGCAGGCAGAATATCGATTCATATCACGAAGGGTAGGCTATCTCTGGGTGGACTTTTAAAATCCTTCTGAATAATAATAATAAAAAAAAGTTAAACGCAGATACATACCTTCCGAAATCGCCTGATTTCCACTGCATGTTGACAGCTGCTGGACTGCATGGACGGTTGAAAGAATAGTAACGATTTCCCCCGAACTATCAAATAACTATGCAGCTGTGTTAAAGTTACCCTGGTGCTGGGTAGTGTACTCACGTCAGGTGGGGGAGAGGAGGGGCGCTGTCCTAAACTATCAACCCAACAAGCTGGGTTACAGAAAATAACCCAACATGAGTAAAAACAACTCCACACAATGACCCAACAGTTTCAACCCAGCATTTTTTAGAGTGTTGGAAGCGGTCTACTTTGCACTTGTTGCCTTTATTAGGTGAGCAATACATTTATTTGATTGTTATTTAATAAATATTCAATTCAAAGTGATTCAATTCCTTTATTTATTTACACGGTGCATACTAAGTTAGCTATGGACAAGGAGCTCATACGTGCTGCTCATTTATCTACTCCCGCGGCGCATAGCCTACAGATTTACCGATGTCATATATCCTGGCTGTCCGTTACATGCTGCTTTTGCGACAATGACATCCCGTTATTTCGACATTGAGGTCTAATTATATTCATGAACGCTTGTCTTTGCAAGGGTTAATCGTGTGTTATAAGTATTATTTGTTTAATTGTTCGAGTCGGCTTTCTGAGAAACTATTAGGCTACGCGACCGAAGTGTCGGGAAACCGTCATGTCTAAATAGCGGACCCTTTTAGTCGGGCTCGGGTTCGGGTTCGGGCTCAGTAATTGCTTAATTTGTCGGGCAGGGTCGGGTTGGGGCCTGATTGCCAGGGGTCCGGGACGGGCCGGGCCTGACATTTTAGGCCCGTGCAGGCCACTAGTCGAATGCAATGTGATATTTTGATCAGAACTTTTGTTGGATGCCCTGTTTCTATTTTCTTTCTGTCGCTCACATTGCTCTGCTATTGTGAACAAGAAATATGACGCATATTTAACGGATTCAATATAGACAGAGAGCATTCACTACTCCACAACAGTTGCTTGCTCGGATGCAAAGAGGATTCCCTGTAATACACTGGCATTCTTGTCTGTGCATGGCAGACACACACATGTTGGCACGGGCCACTCATGTGGCTATTGCATGCCGGATGTGGCCCACAGGCTGCTATTTGGGGAACCCTGCTGTACTGTATGGATGGTAGCTACAGAACATGCTTTGAATTCATAATATTTAACAATAGAGTATAGGGACAGATCTGATGGCCAGAGACTTGAGACTTGACTTGGTCTTGTGACAAAAGACTTGAGACTTGACTTGAACCTGCCCCTCAAAGACTCGAGACTTGACTTGAAGTCAAGCTCAAAGACTTGAGACTCGACTTGGACTTCCAAAAAATGACTTGTGAACATCTCTGTGTTACGTTTACACCTGCATTCACAATTCATGCTCCACGTGCTCAGAGCGGTCTCATGTGTGAATTGTAAGGCTGCACCGATCCGATATTAGGATCTGATATCGGCCCCAATATTGACAAAATAGCTGGATCGGATCGGAAAAATTAACAGATCCACGGGCCGATCCAGTTTTTTTTCTCCTCCGTCGCAGCACATCGTACGTCATTCGTCAGCAGCACATGTGTCACGTTCTGGAAGAGTTGATTTAACCATTAAAGGGACACCAGGCAAGCCTGATGCTTTTTCTCTACGAAACTCCCCCTCGCTCAGTCTGAAGCTCTTTTCCTTTTCTTTGCGTCTTCCGTCAAGGGTTTTCGCTGCTTCTTCGCCGGCTCTGCCATTATACACACGTTTGCAACAATCTCTAGCGTTTCGTTAGCCTGCCTCTGTGCTGTAAACTGATCCTGCTTCGGTCGGCGGGTAGGATACACCGATCTTGCAAGTGGGATATTCTTCCTACAGGCAGTAGGGGCGGGCGAGAGCCTTCATTCGCCCCGTAATGAGTCATTTAACCCTATACCGACTTACGAAGATGATTAATTAACACGAAAACGTTGCCTGGTGTCCCTTTAAAGCGGCAGTTGGCAAGATTTTTTTGATCATATTCACGTATGCTAATATGACTATTCACTATGCTCCGACAGAACAACACAAATCAGCTGGTTTTAGAAAAAACCCTGCACTTCTACCTCCACCTAGAGCCTGTTATTTGTTTTGCAAAAACCCACAGCTCCCGGTTCTTCTGGTCCAATCAGAGCAGGGCTGTGTGAGATCTGACTGTCAATCACAAGTCTGGTGCAATCTGGTGCGCACTGACGAGCACAAACTCGATGACAGGGTGCTCGGTGGTACTGGGGGAGGGGCATGAGAGTTGCCAACATTCAAAATGTTGGCTAAGTCCCCTCAATCTGTCAGACTTGCCAACTGCAGCTTTAAGCAACATGGAGTGAGCCAAAGAGTGGGCTGTGTGGAGATATATCAGGCTTGCCACGCCAACTAGCTTGACATCTGTTTGCAATGTGTGCAAAGTAATTGTTTCGAGGGGTGGTGGTAGTACTGCAAAGTGGTTTCCCGTGAAATTTCACCTACCACAACAGTCCCTCACGCAGAATATTGAGTCAAATGGCACTTCTGCAGACACCAGAGACTTGTTCACTCCTCTGCAGTTTTGATGACAATAAATAGAAGGCTAACGTTAACGATCTGCTTTACGTGCATCTCTCAACCTGGTGTTGCTAACCTGCCTAGGCTATGAAAGTAAGTTAATTAAGGCCTACTTTTACTGACATTTGATTAGGCTATAATATGCAACCCATTGGCAAACGTTTACACCTGGAGATGTCCTTTTAGCTCGTGTCATGTTTGCTTGTGGGCTCAGTTTGTGTAGTGCTACCAATAATCAAATCAAAATTAATAACATTGAAAGAAATTTACCTCTTCTATGATCCAAGAATGATTTCATACGAGTTATTTTTTAACATTTATTTTAACTAATGACATAGCAAAACATCCCGAATTCTATCCACATATCGTAATGCACTATGCAAAAAGTGATTTCCAGTCGTAGCCGAACACAGTGAGATGCAAGCGTTCTAATCCACTGTTATTACGCTACTCTCACGTCCTTAAAGTGGAGGGCAGTCAATTAGACACACCACCAATGAAAAAACATTAAAGAAAAGTGTAGTCTAATAGTTTAAATCAATATGAAATTACTAGATATTTAGTTGGCTATTAGTAATTATGCAAGTCACAGAATATGAATTATTAAAAAGATATGAACTTTGAATTGAATTACAACATATATGAATGTATTGAAACATATGACATGATGCCATCTCTTTAGGGGTCTTTTTTGGACAGTTCTACGAAAGGTTATAGGCTACTGCTTTGTGAATTACCCCAGTAAAAATATTTACTCAAATAAAGTAGGCCTACTTTGTAACCCTTACTATTTACCTTTACTTATCCTTTTTAATAAGCATCAAGATGATCAGTGTAATTTTGGTCTTACTAACCTTAATTACCCTCAATTAAAAAATGATTAAAAACAAAAAAAAAATCACAACTATTTTTGCAATTTTCACTACCTCTCGCAATTTCTTCGCAACAAACAGCTAAAAACACCGCAACTTCCATCGCAATTTTTTAGAAAAGTTGTCGCGAAATCAGGCATTTTAGATCGCAACAATCACAAAAAATCCTCGCGAAATCCTGGAGGGACTGAATACTACCAATTTAATTAAGCACATCCAAAAGCACCATGCTAAGGAGCACACTGAATTCCTACAGCTCAACAAAATCAAAGGAGCAGGAGACAATACAGCCCAGCATCTAACGTCAGCGACGCGTGAAAGCATTGGCAACAACACAGAAAGTTTTAGAATTCATTGACAAAATAGCTCAGTTGTTGAGAGCTAATATAGTATAAAGGCATGTTTGCCTCAAAATGGACAAAAAATGGAACAAATGTTAATACTGTAGATGACATGCTGTAGTCGTTAAAGACAAAATATCCAGTATTTGTAATTCTAAAACATCACTGACCCATGTGTGTATGTTGTGGTATACATTTTATATTTAAATATAACAAAATATAAATTTCTCATTAAATTAAATGTTTTAATTTGCATATGTGCCATGAGAATAACAGGTAACCTTCCTTTGACTGAGTATATTGAGATACCTGTTGTGTTTTCTGAATGCTCCCTTTGTGGTTATCTTTAATGAGAAGTATGTTTGTTCGAAGACATCTGATGATGCTGACCCCCAGGGGGATACCAACACAAACATGTTAAGGGGTTTTGTGAATATTCTTATCTATGTCAATACTAACAGGTTTGATGGATCGCTTTTAGGGATGGTACATCCTGATTTGGGATCCTACCATTTGGAATCTCCTGGCTCCTCAGACCTTCACCCGCTGCATGGACGCAGTCCTAGCACCAATGAGGGGACTCCAGATATTGAATTATCTCGACGACTGGCTCCTTCTGTGTGCTGCCTCAGAGCATCCATGTGGCTCTACTGTTGTAGGACACCCATGGCTTGGGCCTGCGTCTCAATCACAAGAAGAGCAAGCTCCAGCCTTCCCAGGTCACAACCTTCCTGGACTTGACTCTGGACTTCAGGAGGGATACAATTACCCTCCCTCCGGAGAGCGAACAGTCGTTCGCTGCTTGTCTCAGCCATTTTCATCTGCTGTCCCAGGTCGACTGGAGGCTCTCCCTTTGCCTCATGGTCCTGATGGCAGCCATGGTACAGGTGGTTCCTCTTGCCCTCCTCCACATGAGGCCTGTGCAAAGGTGTCTGCTGGGCTTAAGCTTGTGCGCTCAAGGACCACCCCATACCAAGGTCACATCAACGTGCTGGAGCTGAGGACTGCACTCCTCGGACTTCGTCACTTCATGCCAAGGCTGAGAGGTCAGCATGTTATCATCAGGGCCGACAGCACGGCAGCCGCATCTTATATTGACAGGGGGCCCAGGATGCCCAGCCCTCTGCAAGCTGGGGACCGTTCTGTGGCAATGGGCTCACCCTCTCTTTTCCGGTGAATTCTGCAACAGACATCTTGTCGAGAGGGGGTCAAAAGCCCCAGACCCAGGTGTGTGTCCTAAACGTAGCTTCAGACGTCACACTCACAAACTGAGGCCTTGTTTGATATCAGTCACGTGATTTTTATGGAAACGACACAGGCCTAGAAACGGGGCTTCATCTGGCATGCCCCTTTCTGCTCGATACACACGCCAAAGCCTCACTTCATTGGGCACATCACTAGTTATGTTGTGGCCATTCTCATTTTTGTGAGTTTATATTTCCTAGTTTCGACTTCTGCCTGTTTGTATTGTTTTTCTTGTTTTGGTTTCTCTGCCTGTCTTCAGCTTTTTGTGGATGTTTTTATGTGAATTAAAGTGACTGTAGCCTACTCCAGCCTTAACGAGTCTTGCACTTGGGTCCTCGCCTGTTTAACTGTGACAAATGATTGACTCAAGAGCAATATACTATGGCCTGTTAACATCCAGTGGGGTTTACTGTAAGTGAAAGTACAAGGTACATGGAACTGCTACAGTAAACAATTTCAGCCTCTGATCTTGTCTGTGGTAATTGCCCACCTATTGCTTACAGGGATTGATTTTTGCTATATCAGTTGTGAATTAGAGGAATTCTTTCAGTGTCTGAACTTATCCCTCTGCATTTAGTTCTTGGAGCATCGCCTTCGGTGAGTCTTATCGAGTATTATCAGTGTGGATTAGAGTGGTGTACTGTTCAAGGTCAGGTGCACTGTTGAACTGTGACATACTCTGTTCGAACTGCCTGATTGTCTTTGAATGATGGACACAAAATATTGTTATTGTGAGTTACAGCATTAGTTTGAAATATAACAATCTGTTCAACAGGATCTCGGTACCTTAACTTGCAAGAGATATGAAGCTTACATCACATCATGAATTTAACATTCAAAAGAACAATCCACATTATGTGTTAGCTGTTGACTAGCCCTTAGAACCCGATTGACGCAAAGTGGGTCAAAAAACACACCCTTTCTTCTACGTTACATTGCTCCGAACTGTTCATCGCAGCGAGATGAAACCTTTATTGCGTGACAAAGTAGAAGTGGGGCTTTCGCACTTATCTGTACGATCAAGTATGAAAATTAAAAAAAAATCCTGAAATTCAATCAAATTGCATCATATTTACAGTCTATACTTCTCTGTGTTCACCTGCGCACCCATTACTCTTGTTTAAATTACTCGCGAACCCGTGATCGCATAGATATGCCAAGCATATCAGATGAAAGAGGAGACACGGGGCTATCCATTGGTACCAAGTATATCGATCCTTCTGGCTTATAAAAAGATATTAGATTCAACATTTTTTCTAACATTATTTTAACTCTATAAAATAATATCCAAGGGGAGGTCCCATTTTCCTAGTAGTCGCCCTAAAAAGAGGACATACATGGGAACATGACTATGATAATAATTAATGATACTAGTTTCTTATAATGACAACAAAGAAGGGACATCCCTCTCTGGAACACCCAGTTCAGTTCTTCCAAGATGCACCCTCTCATAACACATGCCTTACTCATACTTACAACTCTTTTGTTTTGTTGTATGGAAAGGTTGCATTTGTGTTACCCTAAGGTTTCTTATTACTGTAACTTGAATGTTATTCCTCATTTTGAAGTTGCTTTTGAATAAATGTAATGTTATGCAAATGTGTGTAATTTAACAGCTATGTTGTGGATATGGACATGTCTGATTGGGTCTTTCGCCCTTAATATCGCTGCTACAGGTATGGAAATGTAACATTATATTTATCTTGGAAAATGTGTCTACCTCTATTGCAAATATGACTGTCATTTATTGTAAAGAAGGATAAAACACAATAGTAGTCGGATATACAATACATTCAGAGTAAGGAAAAACAAGCCACTTAGCACAAAACTGAGATGAGTCAAACATATATATATGGCCACCACTGGTCAAAGCTTGGCCACCCTGCTGGCCCCCCCAGCTCCGTTCAGTGAAAAGTAAAAAAAAAAGATTGCTGCCGTTTTCAACGGTACTTTGAAAGGAAGTGTTGCCTACGGTTCTAATAAAATCGTGAGTAGGCCTAGTGCAGCAGCAGCAGGGGACAATTCAAGTCATCTGTTAAAAACACTTGACAGTAGCCTAGACTACTACTTACTTAAAGGAGAAGTTCGGTGTGAAATTGACCTTAGCTGTACTGAAAGATGTTGCCGAGTACTCACATGTGTCCAATAGGCACCTTCGCTCACCCCCTAGCATTCCAAATTACGCCGTTTTTAGCCGAGTAGCTGTGGGGGCATAGCGTAGCCTATGCAACTAAATCGCTATTTTTACACCATTAAAAAGGTTCCAAGTAACTCCACACTGCATTGGTAGACTTCTGAGGGTCTTGGAACCTTTTTAATTGTGTAAAAATAGCGATTTAGCTGCATAGGCTACGCTATGCCCCCCACAGCTACTTGGCTAAAAACGGCGTAATTCGGAATGCTAGGGGGTGAGCGAAGGCGCCCATTGAACACATGTAAGTACTCGGCAACATCTTTCAGTACAGCTAAGGTCAATTTCACACCGAACTTCTCCTTTAACCTCAGTGACAACAGGTGAGTTGATGATGACTTGGAACATTAATGTTAATAAAATGTTAAAATGTGACACGAATCATAGCAAAGTGAGCTGCGTTGGGCTGTTCTTAGGCTCTGACATTGACGTGTGAGGCTGATCAAAAATAAGCGGATGCCCGCGGTAATTTTTATAATATTCGGGTGAAATGCAAGCATATTAGGCACATAACTCCCGATGGCTCCAATAAAAGTAGGCTAATAGTGTCTAGCCTAGGCTACTTTATAAAAACATAATTTGCTGACTGCGTGTGGTTCTTGCCATAGCTGGTCAGGCAGAGGCAGGCTGCTGCGTTGCCTGAGTTCTTTGTTACATTGCTCCGGTAATTGCAACGAGATGAAACCTTAACTGCGTGACAGAGCAGAAGTGGGGCTTTCCAACGAGACTAAACACTTGTCTGTGCGATCAAGTATGAAAATACAAAAAATCATGAAATTAAATCAAATTGCATCATATTTAGTTCACCTGCGCACCCACACTCTCGTTTGAATTAGGCTACTCGCGAACCTGTGATCGCATAGATATGGCATATCAGAAGAAAGAGGAGGCACAGGGCTATCCATTGGTACCAAGTATATCAATCCTTCTGGGCTATAAAAACAGACAACGTGACTGCAAAATAACATCATGTACAAAAACCAACGCTGCACAGCCATTACTCTCGTTTGAATTAGGCCCTACTCACGAACCCGTGATCGGATAGATATGCCACGCATGTCAGATGAAAGAGGAGACACAGAGCTATCATTTGATACCAAGTACATCCTTATAAAACAGACGAAGTGACATCAAAATAATAACTTCATATAGCTCGACTTACTTACCCCACGTTTTTGTGTGTTGTTGTGGTGGCAAAGCATGTTCATAATCCAACGCTATAATGTGTTTCTCTATGGCATAGCATGTTCATAATCCGGTTTTGAGATCCTAGCAAATTCCTACATGGCATCCAATTCAAGACTCACATTGCATCCCAATTTATTCGACAAAGAAACACCTTTTTCCCTTCACTTTGTTCATGGCTCATTGTTCTTGTTTGTGTATGGCACTTACAATGACCAGGATAAATGCTTCTAACTAAAGGTAGTGAAAAAGCCCTTAAAACAGTCTAGGGTTCTAAGGGTTAATGTCTTAATTCAGAGCCATGTTACTTACAGCCAAGTACTTGGAGTGGATAACAGAAAGAAATATAGTTTTGCCATCAGTATTAAATACTTATTTGTAGTATTTATTATTGTTCTTTGAGTTAACATCATTTGAATATGACTGATTAAGTAAGGTGCATTATCATAATGTACTTTTTATAGCATTGGCCTATTTATGGAAAATGTGTTGGAGTGGACAACAAACTGTTCAGGTTGTCTGTGAATGGACCTGTGTATCAGTGTTGGCTTTACACAATTTATTGCCGTTATTAAAACAGGGTATCCTAATCTTCAAAACTTTTGAGTAGTTTTCATATTGTAGTTTTGATTCCCAACTGCCACCCCAATAAAAAGTCTGGACCCAGCTGGCCCCCCCTATAAAATAATCCTGGCTACGCCCCTGACAGTTATGGCAAGGACTGTTTCTGAAAGCAGTGTATTGCCGCCGCACTTTGTGCACTCTTAAAAAAAACACCTAAGTTGTGTTGTTTTCAACGCAAGTTGTGTTATTTTCAACACATATTGTGTAACAAATAAAAAAAGGAATCAACAAAAACTGTTGTGCCTATCTGGACACAGGGACGTGTTAAAAACAAACAAATTGTGTTGTTTTCAACACATTAATTTTAAGAGTGTGCTTGCCGTGCTGATCCTTCAGCCAGATCTTCGAAGCACTGCAAGGAGCGATGTGTGGCTCCATGCCTGCTGCTATAAGCCATTTAATTGCTAATGCAAAGAAATGGTGTAGCTCAAAACTCCTCTGATTAAACTTTCGCTTGGAAGCAAAACTATGTTAAACTCGTTATCATTCATAAATAGACCCTAGTTTGTGAGTACACCAGACCATTGCTTTAATTGCTTTTCATATGTCATTATATTTTTCTATGCAGTTCCTGGTACATTTAATGTATCAGTACCTCTTGAACCAATAGTAGCTATCCTCTGTCATCTTACCATGTGAAGTGGCTCCTTCCTTCAGTGTTGTGCCATTAAAGGTGCATTGGTATCGACCCAACAAACTAACTACAGTTCTGATCTATGAGGAACACAAACTGCAGGAGGCATCTGCTGACCCTCAGAACAGGGGTAGAGCATCTCTGATTGGGGACCTGGAGAAGGGGGACGTGTCTCTGAAACTGGAGAACCTCACACTGGCAGACAGGGGGGAATATGTGTGTCTCGTCAATGGCTTCATATGGGCTGACATGGCTCATTTGTCTCTGAAATTAAAAGGCATGTATTAGATATAAAAAATGTATGGATATTATAAATCCAAGCTCATTCATTTATCCATTCATTCATTCATTCATTCATTCATTCATATTTCACTCAATGCCTTCTGGATTTTATGTCTCTCTTCATTAGTTGTGGGCTCAATTCCAGTGCTGTCATTCACTAATGCAGTAAAAGGTCAGGTGAATGTTACCTGTGTGTCAGATGGTTGGTCTCCTCAGCCAACACTTACCTGGACAGACAGACGAGGGGAAAATGCCTGGAGTATTCCTGAGCCCACCTACTCATTAGGTAAATAGATTAATGATGTGATGTGAACATGTTTACACTAATGGAAATTAAAGGGACACCAGGCAACGTTTCCGTGTTAATTACTCATCTTCGTAAGTCGGTATATGGTTAAATGACTCATTACAGGGCGAATGAAGACTCTCTCGCCCGCCCCTACTGCCTGTAGGAAGAATATCCCGCTTGCAAGTTCAGTGTATCGTACCCGGCGACCGAAGCAGGATCAGTTTACATCCTGCATCCACAGCACAGAGGCAGGCTAACGAAACGCGATAAATGCAGGATAAATGTTGTTTTATTCAGTCATTTGAGCAACATTAGGGTAAGTGTTGCTTTTTCCAGCCTATGTTTTCGATGGTAACCCATTGTCAGTCAATAGTGAAAGTAACTGCATATAACTGTCTTGTCGTTGACTGACTCCTTGGTGAAGTTAGTTTCACTTTGCCAATGAGTTCAAATAATAGACGAGTGCAAATGCGTGAAGGCTATGCTAGGTTTTAGTAAAGCATGGTTTAAGAATGACTATTCCATACGGTCTCGCAAGCAGCCTCCTTCAAATGCGCCGTTGAATGCTAAAATACCGATGCATTTATTTGACATATCGCGCGTTGCGCCGTTAAAGGGAATGACAGATGCCATTCTCATTGGTTTAAAATGATGTTACGCCCCAAACACACCCATATGACTGATTAAAAGACCTAGGAACACCTTGTTACGCCATGCGCTCCACTTTTGAGAACGAAACCCCTCCCAATGTGAACTGGACATCCTACTAAATTTGAATAGACTTTTGACGAGTGACGATGCACTTTAGAATGTCATGATAGGGCCCTTGATCTCTGAGTCCTGAACCTCTGTCAGATATTTTGGTGATTAATTGATGTCAGAAGTCAATTTCTTCTCCTCTATTGATGAGATGATATTTGTCTCTGAAGTTAATCTCCCCATGTACTTTTAAGTTTTTAATTCATTCAATACCTTGGCCCCCTATGGGTATTTGTAAACAGGTACAGCTATATGTTTGTGTGTGTGTGTCCAGCACATACTAAGTGTATCTGAAAACAACATAAAAAACATTGGTCGGATTTGAGTAACTTTTTTCATTCAATATTTTAGTCATCCTACAATATTTTGGTGTCCATATCTCAGTCTTTCTATGATGTTTCAGATCCTTATCACATCCACAATTGACAGATTGTAGTAGCCAGGGTCTGCAATCATTTGACTTCTGCTATGCCCATAATCATTGATCAGTCAGTTCTGAGAAGCTGTAGGTGATTTTGTAATCAGACCTTTCCTGATCAGTAATCAGTGGTCCTTTCTCAAGGTATCTGGAAAGGTGCCTTCATCACTTTTCTCCTTCTCCTACTGCTGGGTATCAGTGCTCTTTTTCTTCTCTACCATAAAGGTAAGGCGACCAACAGTTTGCGGAAGAAGGCAAAATTAAGCATAACTTCTGATACATCAGTTAATGAAACCTTTTTAATTTTTATGCATGCAGTTAATATTGTTTGTATGTTGTATGAAACCGTATAAATAAAGCAACATTGTCAATGAGGCAGAACGTCCACTTCAAATGTTGTATAACTCAACCTCACAAAATATGTTACTTTCACAACAGCGGAATCTTTCTGCCATCCCCCAGATTGAAAAATTTGATTTGCGGATATCAGGCCACCAGTGGCGTGCCACATCTGTTCTACTCCACCATCACCTTTAATTTCTTGTGAATATTAAGAGATAAAACATCAAATGTTATTAAAATGAAAGAAGAAGTATAATTTAATTTAAAAAAAATGTGTTTGGAATACATTTGCCAAATAGGTGGGGCGTTTTTTTGGCATTTTTCTGGCCAGTGGGCCAGTCAAAAACTGATGAGCAAAATCCCAGCAGACCACCAGATCTATCCCTAGTGGGCCGACAGTGGTCCACCAACCTCTTTCTATCCGGGCCTTCAACCCACTCTATTAATAAGATTTGTCCTCACAAAAGTATAAAACAGTAAAATAGCATTCTTTTTTTCCATTTTAGGTGTCATAAAGGTTTCCACAGGATTTAGAGGTATCGTAATGTGATTATTTACGGAATCAAAATAGACTGAAATGGTTTGTACGTGTGTATCAGGTTTTGAAACTGTAGACATTATTTGTAACTGTGAAAATGATTTGTAGTAATTGTCAATATTACAAATATGCATTACACTTAGAAAATATATTCTACGTATACAGATCGGTTTTACAGCTACAAATCATCCTACAGTTACAAATATTTTACCATTACTTATATAAGTTACAAATCAATGTTCTATGCATAAAAGCTGTCCTACAGTTACAAATCCTTTCTTCAGGTACAGACTTTTGTGCCAGTCATGCACATAGTGCAATCTTGTTTGTAGGGCCTCTACTAATTATTCATGTAAAATGGAATCTTGAAGAGATTTGTTTTATTCACATAGACACATCATTATATATTGATTTTTACAGAGAGATTTATGGCAAATATGTGAAGTTGACTGAATGCAATAAATGTGTGCACCTGGATGACTCACCTACTAGTTAATGAGACAAATAATCAGCTTTAATTTCCCTTGATTTGGCCATACATGTTTTATGATCCCTGATAGTAAAGTATTTTTATTTTACTTTCATTGTGGCATGTCATTTTATTCTGAACAGAAATGAAAGAAGGTAAAGAAGGTATACCAAAAGAAGGTAAAGAGGGTATACCACCTATGCATATACAACAGTCACTCTCTGAACTTTCCGATATACTTCATGCATTGATAATTATTGTCTTTTGAAATTACTCTGTGTCAAGTAGGTCAAAGTGTTCAAAAACAGTCAAGAGCAGAGAAGGGGACAAACACACTTACATCAGGTAAATCTCACCCGACAGATATTACCCTACTAGATAATGAGAAGAGAAAATGGCACAGCTTTGACCATACATGGATTAATCATGTTCTGTTAAATAACTTACATTTACATTTCTGTCATCGTACTCTTTCATTGTGGTATGTTTTTCTTTGATCTGAACATAAATGCATACCCTAAAAGAAGGTATGGCACTTATGCATATACAAACAACCACTCTTTGACGTTTACCACTTCATACATTAATAATCATGCAAACACACACACACACACACACACACATACACACATACACACACACACACACACACACACACACACACACACACACACACACTACTTATTTTGGAATGAAACATTAGACAGTAAAATGATTAACTCCTACCTTTTTTTAATGGCTACTCTGTGTCAAGTAGTTCAAAGTTTTCAGAATCTCCCAACAGCAGAGAATGGGACAAACACGCTTACACCAGGTAAATCTCACCAGACAGATATTACCGGTACACTTAATATATTTTTTTAACATATGGATTAGAACTACTAAAATACTTAAAATGTATAACATTTCTCATAGTTTTGGCAGAAAAGTCAACAATGTCAGATGCACAAATCATAAAATTACCAGGTAAATATGCCCATTGTAAATATTGATTTGAAACAATAATTTAATGTAGTCCGATCAACATGACAATTGACTGACCTGTATCTACCTGTATCTTCATCTGAGCAGGATTGGAGACAGTGGAAGGATATGCAGGTAAATAGAACTACTGTAAATGTATTGTTAAGTAAATCAATAATATTGAATGAACGTGGATGTCGGGATAAAAGAAGTTCAAACTCATGTCAGCTCCTCTTTTTTTCAGTGCGCCTCATCCTGAATTCTAAACCTGAACATCCTTTCATGAAAGTACTCAACAATGGGAAATCAATTAAATTTCGAGAGGAACCGGTTGGCCTTGGAGAGCATCATCCTCATGTTCTGTGTACAGAGAGACTCAGCTCACATCAGCACTACTGGGAGGTGATGGACAATCCTTTGGGGAAATCTGGGAATTATAGTGACTCCTGGTATGTGGGAGTGTGCACAACCACGGCTGCAGAGTGTAAGGACAAACTTCCTTTAACTCCAGAACATGGATTCTGGGTTCTACATTATGAGAAAGGAACTGGTTTCTATACCAACACTGACTCTAGAGCTGCTGTACCAGTGGGAGAAATGCCCGATGAACCTTGGAGCCTTGGAGTGTATTTAGACTTTGACAAAAACTCATTATCATTTTATAATGTAAATGATAAAACACATATTTGCACCTTCTATAACATTACACCCCTGAAGACTCTTATTCCTCTGATTTGCACTGGAATGAAAAGGGGAAATGAGATGCAGATTGATAAAGAATGTAAGCTTATAACCATGACATAGGCCTACCTTATAATCATGTGACTGAGTTGTCATCACTTGAAAAACAAGCTTGTGGAAATATGGATGTTTTTCCCCTTGATATGGCTGATTTCTTCCACAACGAATCATGCTTCTCAGCTTCACTTGCTCCAACCTCCTGGAACACATTGTATCATGCACTTGAAATGAATTCCTCGGTACACTGTAAAACATAACAGCTAGGCTTACTGAAAATGTTTATTAAGGACAACTCAGTTTTGTCTTTTGTTGAGATTACTTGCCTAAAATGAGTCATTTAATGTTGAGGTGGAAAAGTACAGTAAACATTCTCATTTAAATCAAGTAAACTAGAAGTTTGTGCCACACTGTAAAGGTATTTAGGGGCAATTCCTTGCAAAGGTCATCCTTACCATGAAAACAGCACACACAAATTTGTGCACACTCAAATAGAACTGCTGTTAACATGTTCACTTAGGTCTATGTTTTATTGTTTGTAACTGATCTGATTGAATTTGGATGGGAAATTATACTCTTTTTACATCATGGTGTGCAACCATACAGCAAAATTTTTTTTACATGGCGATATCATATTATTTAAAAAAGGGAATAAATGGACTCAATGTTTCAACAAATTGTTATCATTTGACATATTCCAGATTGACAAGGGAAACTATAAGTCCAGTTGCTACAGCTTATATTGTATATCCATAGTAAACGTAAGCAGATGGTATGTTCCTCTGTGCAAATTTGCATCACTGATGGGAAGCACATTAAAGCCCCCACATGCGTGTTGATGACGCAACTCTTGTCAAGTGGGACGTGCATGAGGCACGGACGCGGGAGCATGTCACGGCCTTTATAAGGTCCAAGAATCACCACCATATAAGGCAAAAAATCAACTCCATCCCAGGAGGAAGTACACAGACAAATAATGCAAGTAAGCATTTAGTGCCCAACTTTGTGGCACCTCCAAGTAGGCAGGTTAATGCTAATTGAGAAAGTAATCAATTTTGCATTGAACCCAGAATGGGAGTTATGGCTACCCTCTAAAATGTCCTTTGTATATCAAGAACGGTCTTCTAGCGTTTGGAGGCAAGACTGTATACCGCTTTAGAATCTGGAGACAGTGTGTGCATATATGTGATAAATGCTTGGTGCACCTCAGAGACTATTGAGAAATTATGCTCCCCGCACATGGAATTTATAATACTGAGGTGCAGACCGTTTCACCTGAGTGAATTTTCTTGAATTCTCAGTGGTCTGCTGAATGAATTTGATTGATTTGAACAAATCTGCATTTCAGTGTCAAATTTCTTATGCAGCTTCTCTGAAACTTTTACAAGTAAAAGCCAGTGTATTTTGAACATATAAATTACATGGAGGCAAGCTCAGGTTACTGTCACTAGGCGGTCATTCAAAACAGTGCATTCTGTATTGTTTCTTCCAATCTATATGCAGTACTAGAAGAGCTGAGCACTACTGTTTTCATTTGCACTGCAGACTTAAGCAGATAATTACCAGTACAGAAAAAAGTGCTATGTGCATGTATTTTTAACAACATTTCCACATTCCTCCTTGTACAGAATATTATTTTACAACACATCTTATATTTTTGAGGTAATATAACAGAGGCTTCACACATGATTTACCGTACATGCAATTAAATCCCAGTGACCAACCTGCAGTAATGGTTAACTCAAGAAAAATATAATGTAACCTGCTTACATCCAATGGAGTTCACTGCAGGCATAGGTACAAGGTACACGAGACAGCTACAATAAGCACTTTCAGTCTTTATCCTTCTCCATTGTAATTGCCTCTTGTTTGCAGTGGTTGGTTTGGGATGTATTGGCTGTGAATTAGAGCGATATTTTAGTGATATCTCTTTTCACTGAATCTTTAGAGCATCGCCTTCGGTGAGTCTTGTTTAATCAGTGTGGATTATAACACCATACTATACCGGGGTAAGTGACTTTTGACTTTCGTAATCTTATTGGTAATTGAGTGTTCTCTTTCAGTCAAGTGCACTCGATGTTAACCAATAGGAACCCAGATAGCAATTTCCTTTGGGCCACATGAAAGCCTCTATATCTGTCTGTAGCAGACATACGGTATCTGACTGTGGGCCAGATATGCACCTGATAGAGGTTTCAGCTGGGCTAGCAATGCATTTTTTTTCACCGGTTTATAGATTTGTCCCATGCAGGTCCGTTTTCCATACCAAAAGTCAGGAGATGCGTTTAAAATACAAAACATTGATTTGGCCCAAACCTGTAATAGAAATATGAGCCTTAGGACCATTTTTTTCACAGTTGGCCCAGGTTACTGTAATGATGACATTAATTAACATTCTGAGTCTGCTAAATTGAACAGTGACTTCATTAAGGTGTTTATTAACACCTGTCCTTTGCCTACTTCATGTCAACTGGCTGCTGTGGAAAAGCATTCTCTAAAGGTTCCCTGAAGGTCACACAAACATAAACCTTTAGAAGACGTTCTGTGTCTGTGTTTATGTGTGTGTGTGTCCTTGTTTATGTGTGTGTATATGAGCCTGTTTGTGTGTGTGTGTGTGTGTGTGTGTGTGTCTATGTGTGTTTGTGTGTGTGTGTGTGTGTGTGTGTGTGTGTGTGTGTGTGCGTGTGTATTTGTTTATGTGTGTATATATGTGCCTGTTTGTTTGTGTGTGTGTGTGTGTGTGTGTGTGTGTGTGTCTGTGTGTGTGTTTATTTGTGTGTGTGTGTGTGTTTATGTGTGCGTGCATGCCTGTGTTTGTGAGTGTGTGTGTGTGTGTGTGTGCCTTAGTTTGTGTGTGTGCGCGTTTGTTTGTGTGTGTGTGTGTATGTGTGTGTGTTTATGTGCGTGTGTTTATGTGTGTATGCGTGTGTTTGTGTGCATATGTGTGTGTGTGTGTATGTGTGCGTGCTTGCCTGTGTTTGTGTGTGTGAGTGTTTGTGCATGCATGCTTATATGTGTATGTGTGTGTTTATGTGCATTTGTGTGCGTGCATGTGTGTGTGTGTATATGAGATATGAGATATGTAATTGGTGGGTGAATTAGTGAACCAGTAAACCATAAAGGTAAATATGACAAATATCACATAAGTTGAATGTAAAGTAAAATTCAGGTAGGAAAACACACTGTAACAAAAGAACAAAGTAAGCTTAACCAAACAACTAACTTTTATGTAAACTTAACAAGTTAACAAATTAGAACGTCAAATGCACCATGTAACTGTCTCAGACAGTGTGGTCATTATAAAGATATAGATAGATAAAAGATACAGTGTTGACAGTATTATGTTATCAATGTTGAATTCATGTTTTTATTCTGTGTTTAAAAATGTTTAATATTTTTCTTTAAAAATGAGATATTGTGTCATGTACCATTTAAAGAATATTCCTTTTGTTGTATTAAGAGTTTGTTTGTATACGGGGTCTTGACCAGGGAATTATGGGAAGAGCGCCAATAGAGATGTAAACCAGTCACAGACTTTTCAAAGAAAGATGGACTCTGCATTTGGTTTATGGCGCTAATGTTGTCACGGTGTTTTTCTGACTATTCACGTTTACAGTTTATAAGAGACAGAGAAAATAAATCTTCAAAAAAGCATCAGTATGAAACGTGGACATTTATTAAACCAATGCAGCTACACACCAGATAAAAAAAAACATCAAACATAAAGAAACAAACCCCAAATAAAGGCGAGAGAGAGAAAGAGATAGAGAAAGAGAGAGAGGCCAGAAAGAGACCTCCAGAAGAGTGCACAGGCAGAGTCTAGCTAGTCAAAGACACGAGGCAGAACAGAAGAAGAGTAAAGAGAAGTGAGAAGAATCTGTGTTCTCCACTTTTTTCTAAAACCAACTTAGCATAATTAACACACTGTAGATAGTATTCACATATGGAGACCATGGACTTCCGCAGGGTAACCTTATCAGATCAACAGGAGGTGATGGGAGTGTTTTCATCAGAACACAGACCATTTTCTCCCAGACTACAGAAAAACACACTTTTTTTTACAGTTCTACAACTGAGATCCTTTCACTAGTCACACTGAGACGTTGAAAATGATACCAAACACAGATACATTATCACTTATCATTTGACATACATTTCAGTTTTCAGTAGTTGAATTCAGGACGAGTTCCTGGTTGGAGACAGGGGAGTCAGGGGGCCACTTGGCAGGGTGTCGGGAATCATGGCCATATAGCAGCTAAGACAATAGTGACCCGCATAGATGTAAATTCACAGATAAACATCATATGCATTAACTTTACTGTTCTACAACTGAAATTCTCCTGTGATAAATATAGTTAGAGTTCAGGTATTTTCCTGTGGTCCAAGAGAAGCGCGGGTGGCAAGAACAGAGATCAACTGGCAGAACCAGAGACTTTCTAATTCACTGTATGTATAAACGGGGGAACTGTTGATTACAAAGGCTTTTGTCAACATGAGATATTTAGGTATCCAAAATCCTGGCCTTACATGAATGTGTCATAGCATAGTGGTCATAACAATTGCAGGCGGTAGTAGAATACAAACATTCTTAACTCGTCCACTCTTTATTATGAGGGACAGTGCTTTCATTTTGCTTAAATAATGATTCTAGTTCAGATTGGCACTGACAGTGGAAGGATTTGTACTATTTTCTTTTTTGATGGCAACATTTTGTAATTCACAATATTTTAAATAAATGTATTATATTTGAAAAATGTGCACTCCATACAACAGTCTGATTCACGGGAAATGAGCTCTGCCTCTGCTAACCCTATCAATTATTATGGTCATATAGGTTTAGTCAGATATTTTTTTTTTTTTCGCATGCCCAAATTTCCGTCAATGATTCCCGGGACACTGAAAGACCGGGTACACGAAACTTGGTGGGCATGTAACCCCACATGGATAGCATGGAACCATCTTTTTTGTTTTGATCTGTAGCCCCCCCGCTGGACTGGGCCCCCCGAAAGGAGGGAAGGGCAGACACAGTTTTCTGTGAATATCTCGAGAACCGTAAGGTTTAGGAGGACCATTTAGTTAAATACAAAAAAGTAAAAATGAGGTGTTGTAATCACAGGTATCTGTGACCTAAAATAGTCAAAACTGCACGAAATTGGAAGTGTAGGATCATTTTGACACCCTCTGAATGCACGCCAAGTTTCGTGGAATTCCGTTCATGGGGGGCCACACAATAAATTAATTTATGTTACTATACACCAACTGGCCTATAGGTGGCCGAAGACAGTTTTCTGTGAATATCTCGAGAACCGTAGGGCCTAGGAGGTCCACCTTTTTTTTGTATGTTGGTCTTAAGGGGGCATGTCAACCCATCCCATTACCACTTATTTCATGTATAGCACCACCTAGTTAAAAATGAAAAAGCCAAAAATTAGGTGTTTTCATCACAATATCTCTGGCTGACATGGTCAAAACTGCACGAAATTGAAAATGTAGGATCATTATGACACCCTCCGAATGCATGCCAAGTTTTGTGAACTTTCGTTCATGGGGGGCCTTACAATAAAATAATTTATGTGTACATTTAGTGACCGTACACCAACAAGGATTCCCGGGACACTGAAAGACCGGGGTACACGAAACTTGGTGGGCATGTAACCCCACATGGATAGCATGGAACCATCATTTTTTGTTTTGATCTGTAGCCCCCCCCCCCCGCTGTACTGGACCCCACGAAAGGAGGGTAGGGCAGACACAGTTTTCTGTTAATATCTTGAGAACCGTAGGGCCTAGGATGACCAATTTTTTCCGTATGTTTGCCTCCAGGGGTCATGTTAACCCATTCCATGTGCACACATGTGCATAAACAGATACACACGCAAACACATACATTCACAGTAATCATACGTATGACACATACTCACACAGTAGACATACAGTATGTACGCATGCATGCACATGCACAAACACACATACGCAGGCAAACACACAAGCACGCACACACACACACATAAACATAAACGTGTACACGCACACATGCACACAATTCAAGAATTTCTCAGAATTATGAACAGCCAAGATGGGGGTGGGGTTGTATAAGATTAATTTTACATGTGAAATGTATGAACTAATCATGTTTTGGTACTTGTTGTCTAGCAGATACCAGTGAGAATTGAGTGTGGATAATGCAATTTAGTGAGACATTTAGAATCATATAGGCCTTTCAGCATGATTTATTTTTGTGGAAAAAATGTGCTGGACTGGGCGGCGGTCATATTTTGTACCGCTCTGCGGTACATCTAGTTATAAATAGAATTGGAGACTTCAACTGAAGGTATGCATCCACCTATGTAATACAAGCAGGATGTGGGTGAATTCATCATGTGATTGACATCTTTTTTTAATTAAATTAAATGTTTACATTTTATTTTATTTTATTATATTTGTTTATTGTACAGGTGCCATAGTATTTATTCTTAAGTTTCAAGTATTAAATGTCATGGTATACTTAGGACAAAAATGTAACATACTGTAAATCACACACAGTGTATTTGTCTAAAAAAGTACAATTTGTTACATCAGTCATGATGGATTCACACACACACACACACACACACACACACACACTATCCAATTTACATAGCTATAACTTGAAATGGCTTCTCTGTGTCAAATAGATCAAACTGAACAAAAACCGGAAACAGCCGAAAAATGGACAAATACTGTTAGACCAGGTATGTCTCATAAGTCTTTTATTAATGTCAGACATCACAATGATGAATAAATATAACATTTCAAATAAAATAAAACAAGAGTAATATAAAGTTATTTTCACACAGTTATGGAAGAAAAGTCAGCCATGTCAGACGCCCAAATCATTAAAATACCAGGTACATCTATACACTGCAAATGAGCTCAATAATACAAGCAAATTAAAATAGGTACTTACTGTCCTGTCTGTGTATTTAAACAGAACTGGATATGGTCAAGGGAAATGGAGGTAAGCATTTCCAAAATGCACACATTTTTGCTAGGTTATGGGGACGCTGGCGAGACACGCCGCTCCATCTGGCATCATGTTTTTGTTTGTTTTTATGTAATGTTCGTAATTTTATGTAATGTCATGTTTATTTTTTGTATTGGTTTGTCTAGTTAAATGTTTTCCCTATTTATTTACGCTATTTTTGATAGTTTTCGTGTTATTCTTAGTCCTTTTTACTCCTAAGTCAGCTGATGTCGTTGACATTTGTCCATTGGGAGCTTGCTATGGCTAGCTTTTGCCCTAGCTGGGCATCGGACATCCTTCCATCTATCCGTGAGCGGTGCAGCACTTAACTGTCTGGTCGAGGGGATCTCTCTGGACAGCTAGACCTAGGCTACTCTGCGAAAGATCTGCCGTGGCCGCCGAGCTGTTGCTGACCTGCGAGCTGCCATGCCAACTGCAGACTAACTGGGCCTCTGACATCCTTCCATCCATCCGTGAACAGTGCACTTCACTGTCTGGTCGAGTGGATCTCTCGGGACAGCCGGACCTAGGCTCTACTCTGCGAAAGATCTACCGTGCCCGCCAAGCTGTTGCTGACCTGCGAGCTGCCTTGCCAACTGCAAACTAACGTTAACGGTGAAGAGCTGCATTCTCACGGAGCAACAAAGTCGCTGTTAAGTCCACCGAATTGCGGATCTACACGATCGCTCAGTACTTTGGACTGTGCTTCCATCATCTCCAGACTGCAGTCTAGCAGGCCTAGCTTCTAACGTTAACGTTATCTCCAGACTGCCAGTGAATTCACCGGGTTGGTCAGTTGCTAAAGAACTTTGTTGGCATTGCATCGGTTGTAAAGACAAAGCTCTGTGCGCAGTTTTCACGGATCATCATTGCCCTTGGACATTTTCAGCTGGTTTGGAAATTGGACTAATTTTAACATCACTTTTTCCCCTTTTAAAATATATTTTCTTTTTTTATTTGTTTATTTGTTTTGTTGTCTTGGTGTCACGGGTACGCTGGCGACTACGCCGCTCCGTCCGGCATTTTTTGTATTTGTTATTATGACCGCCGCGCAGCGAAGCGGCGGTCATATAGATTTAGTCAGATTTTTTCTTTTTTTTTTTCTTTTTCGCATGTCCAAATTTCCGTCAATGATTCCCGGGACACTGAAAGACCGGGGTAGACGAAACTTGGTGGGCATGTAACCCCATATGGATAGCATGGAACCATCGTTTTTCGTTTTGATCTGTAGCCCCCCCGCTGGACTGGACCCGCCGAAAGGAGGGTAGGCCAGACACAGTTCTCTGTGAATATCTTGAGAACTGTAGGGCCTAGGATGACCATTTTTCCCGTATATTTGCCTCCAGGGGTCATGTTAACCCAGTTCATGTGCACACATGTGCACAAACAGATACACACACACACACACACATGGCCAGGGCCGGCCCGAGGCATAAGCGAACTAAGCGGCTGCTTGGGGCCCCCTGGCCACCAGGGGGCCCCCAATCGAGTTTCTTTTTTTTTTTTTTACATAATAAATAACGTAAACAAGTGACATCAATGAATGAATAAATGAAACAATTAATCATTCAAAACAAGAAAATTCTGATTTCATGATCAATATACCTGCCTACCTCTACTGTGTCCGCCAGCCTTTGAGTCACGCGCATAAACTAGACACCTAGGGTACATAGACAATTCGTGCAGACACTGCATCAAGTTCAACAATCGGAAGAGACGGTAATGTTAAGACAAGTCACAAAAAAGGACATATCCCTCTGGTGACGAAAACAGAACGAAGAAAATGACAGAGGAGGAGAAAAACGAGCAAGATACAGGTATGTTTGCATGATTATTATTTACAGTATGTTTTGTGCTTGAGGTAGCTAGCTAGCTGTCATGATCTAATATAAGCCATCACCAGAGCTAAATCTCCGCCATCAACAGAGAAATGTCTCCCATTAATAGATATTTATCTAGATGTATTTCAGATGTCAAGGATATTGGGATTGTTTTGGATGTTCAATCAAGCATGTACCCTAGCTCTAGGTGGGCTTATTATGTCGTAAATTAAAGTTAGCTAGCTGACTGAAGTGGACATTAGCACTACAGTAGCTACATGAAAACGTAGCTGAAGGAAAATTTACCACAGAGGGATTGTTTCTGATTTCGCACCTGAAAGTGTTGATAGTTTATTACTGTTCTATAATATGTGACATAGTGGTAAGTCTGATAGCAACAACAGACTAAGCCCAGGCTCCCAGTCCCAACGCAACCCACTGACTAGCGCGACTCTGGGCATCGGTAACGTTCCAGCTTCATAGGCAAAGATGGAACAGTACGTGCGCTCTGCTCTAAGATCTTTGGAGAGAGATGGTAGTGTTTGAGAAAATATACCATGTTGGGTGGGGAGACTAATGTGATGAAAATAAACTTACATTTGATTAAGATAGTGGCAAGTGATGTAGCGGTGCTACCCTAATATTTAGGCTGCAGTAGATCACCATGTTAAGCGTTCACCATACTGCAATTAAGTATATACTCTTTTGATTATGCCTCATTTGCCAATAGAATATGAATTGTTACATGTGGAATTGCTTGTTATTTGAGTGTAAGTAATGATAGCAAAATAAACTCATTCTGCTCGATCAACTATGCACTTATGCAATATTTTTTTTTTTTCAGAGACACTGTTGAAGTCCTTTGGAGCACATCTCTACCTCTACCTAACTCTACCTACCAGAAGGTGAGGTTTTCTTGATGGCAAATGGTTACATAGCCTGTTAATATGACATGACACATTTAACATCGTTCATTTATTTATGTATTTATTTAATCATTGCAGGTTCGTCCACTGCAGAGTTGCAGATGCCTAAAAACCAGGAACGAAGTAGGAATAATTATCTATTTGTTGGGACATTTCATTTTTGATTATTAATGTTTGTCTATTTTGTTTTAATTTTGTAGTTGAAAATTGCTCATTTAATGCACATTTGCGGATTTGTTCAGCAAATCTGTTGAAAAACAAGTCATTAAACTGATGCACTTGTTTACAACAATTGCTGTTGTATTTTGTTATTTGTCAATTCAACTTCAGTAAACCACCCTTAGTGCTTCACTTTGAATATGAATGTTTCAAATAAATCTGTGATTTTAGTACCCTCTAAGATTAAAAGGTGACAGGGTTGGTGTAAATAACAACTATATTAATACATTGGTTTACCAAGCACATGGGGCCAGAAGTCTAGATTGGAGCCCCAAAACATTTTTGGCATGTGAGCAAGGATGGATTACTGAATGAGCCTACCGAGCCCAAGAGGTCAAGGGACCCTGAACCCCAAGTAGTTGTGTGAATTCACTACCAATAAGTCAAAAAGCAAAAGGCTATGAATCTGAACAAATTTAGGTACTGCCCTTCTCCAGCTGACCATCCCAAAAATGCACCAGAATACAGGAAATCACATCTAACCCCCCCCCCCCACACACACACACACCCGTTTGTACCCACATTTGCACAAACAGGGTATAGGGGGAGAGGGTCCTTATGCATCTGTGTCCAGGGGGACAGTAGTTCATAATCAGTCGCTGTATTAATACATAACCTCACTGTATTAATTTATAATATGACATTATAGTGTGAAGTTGTCAATTATCGCCAAGCACAGGTGACTGCGTTGTGGGAGGGGGCCCCCAAATCAAATTCTGCTTAGGGCCCCCAAAAGGCTTGGGCCGGCACTGCGTATAACACATACTCACACAGTAGACATATGTACGCTTCCATGCACAGGCACATACGCAGGCACGCACACACACACACACACTCACACACACACACACCCACACACATAACATAAACATAACACAAACAATCAATAATTTCTCAGAACTATGAACAGGCAAGATGGAGGTGGGGTTGTATAAAATTAATTTTACATGTGAAATCTATGAACTAATCATGTTTTGGTACTTGTTGTCTAGCAGATACCAGTGAGAATTGAGTGTGGATAATGCAATTTAGTGAGACAGTTAGAATCATATAGGCCTTTCAGCGTGATTTCTTTTTGTGGAAAAAATGTGCTGGACTGGGCGGCGGTCATATTTTGTATCGCTCTGCGGTACATCTAGTTATTATTATTATTAATGATATTATAACTGCTGGGCCCAGGAAACGTCATGCAATGTCAAATTTAATTTATTTTACGTGACTTCATGCGTTCGGCTCTAACCTTTCTTGTGACACTAGTGGGTTGCAGCTTTTTGGCCATATATAAAGGTCTTAGAGTAACGCCCTAACATAGAACACCTGTTCCAATCTTAATACGTGACCAACCGGTGAATAGCGTGCGTTTGGGAAATGCATGCCTGTGGTATAATCAATTGATTTAAGCAACTGATTGTAGAAAGAAAGCCCCCCCCCCCCCATTATATTCTTCTTATAATCATCATAATATGAACAAACCCAACAAATACTATGCTGTGGAAACATTTTTGCCTTCAACATGTTTTCAAAATGCAGAAAAGCACAGGTAAGTTTTGACATATTTAGGTTAATGACATTTAGGCTGGGCCTAATAATTTTCCCCCCTAAATGATGTGCTGATATGGGGATATCATGGAATATTCCAGTCACCTTTGTTTATCATTTTGAACCCTTTCTTGTGATCCCATGTTTCTATGTACACAATATTGTTTAATTATGTGTCTATGTGGATTGCACAACCAAATAAATGACATGACCTAAATCCCAATTGATTGTTGGAAAGTTCTTTATTGATATTTCCATACAAAGGATGTGTATTATAATAAAGGAATGAATACATGAAATTGTCCTCATTGGTCAAAGGGATAAACACAAATTGGGGCTCATTTCCGTTGTTGTTTTTGAATGTATGAGTGTATGAAGGAATTAAACAAAAATACAAATTACAGTCCATTCATCCACTCCAAATGTCAAGCGTCCCAGAGACATTTCAAAACATACAGAGTCAAACAGAGTAGCCTATAAGTAGGCCTACAGTGCATGTAAGTAGGCTACAGTGCATGGGACACTGTAGGCCTGCTGCTAGTCTTTTGGGATAGGAAAGGGGGAGGAGAGGGACCCAATAAACAAGGAATAGCGAAGCTATAGCCTATCACTCTATGTGGATATTATCACACATAATCAAGCATGCTGCATGCAAAGGATTGTGAATAGCAGCAAATCTACTGAATAAGGATTAAGTAGCATAGTGCTTTGGTCTCCAATCTGATTACTAATTTGAACATTTACTTTCACACCGTTTAGCACCTTTTATGGAATTTTTGGACAGACAGTGTGAAGAAGAAACCAAAAAAAAATCTACTCATGGTTAACAAGATTTGATCCCCAGTCGGCCGATCACTAGACTAACGTGTTAGCCACTTCACCAATTTAGGATGATGCACTGAAGAAGCAGTATATAACTTATTCTAGCATATACCTCAAACGTCTTTTTATTGTTTCGAAGAAATGAACACTGCATTGAACTGCACCCAGATGTACAACGGAAAAACATTAGCAAAGAAGGACATTACTGTAAAGCAAACATATAAGATAACGAATGTGAAAATCCCATAGACTGTAGGGACAATCCTTAACCCGCGTCATTTGTGTCTGAAGTAGGCACTCTGATTCCATGTATGGGGCACATATATATTATTCAGATGACACACAAACACAAGTAGACAAGACCTGTTTAGTTCAAAAGCTCATTTGCCACGGCAAGGCACAGATCAGGAGTGAGATGACGAGACAAGACAAGAGACAATGTTAGTATTTTTTTTCTTTTTGTTGTTTTTGTTGATGTTTTTTTGTTTTTTTTCTTAGCTGACAAAGACACACACATCACAAGGACATGAACACACAAAAAGGAACACATAGTGTATGTCCTAAATTATCAGGGAAATAGATAGCAAATCAACAGTGTAAATCATTACTAATAAATGGCTGACATTTTTTTTTTATGTAGCAGGCCTTTTGCTGTAGAGATAATGATTCCCTATCCCTATCCATACAGGGCCGGCATTCCCATCATCTTGTGATAGACTATGCATGACCTAATGTGTGTGTGTGTATGTGGGAGAGGGAGAGAGCGTGTCACCACCTCCACCATCCGAGCAGCATGGTCAGATCTGCCTTGCGCGCGCCGAGTGGAGAGAATTTGCGCAGCTCGGACTAGGCCTACAGTCTAGGCCTAGGCCTATTCTCATTGCGACTCCACACACTGCCACTACTTTCCCCCCTAACTGTCCTATGAGCACTTCGACCTCGTCTAACATACCCAGTGGCATTAGACAAAGGCTCCACCACGTTACTGTCGCCGCGATTGTGGAGAGGCACACGTTCAGAAGACAGAAGCTAGCGCTATGGACATTAGGCTACCTCCAGCCTCGTTCGCCACACCGCTAACACCCTGCTAACTTCCCGATGAACACTCCGAACCCGTGAAACATTATTACTACCAGTGACATTGGGCAAACGATTCAACGTTTGTGCTTGGTGTAAGCTAAACTATGGAGTAAACTCTCACTTTGTCCAGCTGCATCATTGCAAGGCAGGGACGCATCTGAAGCCTCACTAAACGAATCACCGTCATTTTCTGAAGGCCAGGCACGTGCAGAGAAGGGGGGCTACAGGGGCTCTAGCACCTGCCCTTTTGCCCCTTTGATGTCCAAGTGCCCTTTTGACAAGACCCGTTTTTTACTTTTTAAAATGTGTAATACTTCCGCTAGTTCCAACGTGAATATTCGCTAAAATTTCTCATTAATAGTTTGTGAAATTAGAAATTTACAAAAATAACAATTTTCTGTGTTAATTGAAATGCCGGTGTTACATGGCAACTGGCTCCCATGTTAACTGGTTGCGTTGATGACGTTTCATGATTGATGACGTGTCTTTGACAGATGTGGCCGCTTGCAGATTTGTCACTTTCTGATATACTAGAGACGCACACAAATATGCATGACATGTTTAAAAGTCAAAATTGTATGTAGTACTACATGCATTGGACCAGGAATATGCCACCAAAAAACAAACACCTAAATAGCATAAATTAACTCCACGTGGGTATCAACCACGAATAAATTGACCTGTCTTCATGGTAATAGCGTCTATCCACTTGCGCCACGAACCAGCTGACAGTACTCACAGTATTTGACTTCAGTTGTATGATTAAAAGAAGTCAGCTAACATTATTATAATTGTAACAAGTTAACATAGCTGTTCATGTTATCTGGCTACCATGTTATCATGCTGCCGTTGCCCAAGCCATTTAGTAGGCCTTCAAAGTATCATGGTTAAGTTTTACAAACGTTTCACTGAGGTTAGGCTGTGGCCGCCCCTACCTGAAGTGTCTGTAGAGCCACATGAACGTCAGCAAATAAATCAAATAAAAATGTGTTGCCTAATTGTGTATCCTTTTGTCCAGCCTATTCTTTTAAGAATTCAGTTCATGAAACACAGGCATTGAAACGCAAACTTTAATGGGCAGGAGAAGTCTATAACGTGTCCATATTTTACACAAACTTTGCGCACAGGGAGAGTCAAAACTCTTAGGCTTATAGGCTATTAACGTTAATGTTGCTGACATGTAAACATGGGTTTGATGTTTTTTTGATACTTTATTTCCCAATTATCAAGTTGGTGCTTCTCCTGTGGCGCAACAGGTTAATGCCTATACATTGCTTTCTCACGCTGTCGACATGGGTTCAATCCTCCTCATCACACGTTTTTTTTATTATTATTTATTTATTTTTAGACCAGCAACGCTTCCTCAATTTAGGCTACAGAGACTAGGTGGCAACAGAACCTGACCAGCAGTCAGTGAAATGTTTGAAAACTTAACCATGATACTTTGAAGACCTACTGGCTTGGGCAACTGCTGTAGCAAGACAACACCATCAGCCGTGTTAACTTGCTACAATCATCAGCTGACTTCTTCTAATTGTATAGACTAAGTCAAGTAAATTACACTATGACTTATCAGCGGATTCGTGGCGCAAGTACGTAGATGAATGGTTATCATGTAGAAGGTTTCATTTAGGAAGCAGGTTCGATACCCACGTGGCGTTATTATTTGGGTATTTATTTTTTTGGTGGCATATTCATGGTCCAGTGTATGTAGCGTACTACAGACAATTTTGACATTTAAATATGTCATGCATATTTGTATTTGTTCGTCTCCAGTTTCCATCAGAAAGTGACAAATCTGCAAGCGGCCACATCTGTCAAAGAAACGTCATCACTAGTGAAACGTCATCAACGCAGCCAGTTAACATGGGTGCCAGTTGCCATGTAACACCGGCCACCAATCCGTGACGTCATACATTCTTGAATTTCCCCTGGGGATCAATAAAGTATCTATCTATCTATCTACATTCAGTGAACTCTCAGAAAGTGCACGCAGGCACAGTGCTGCAGGAGACTTTTGGGAGCACAGTAAGGTCACTTGGCAGTTAACCTATCTGAACATGCAATATTATTCACAGGGCTCTCAAGTTTTGAGGACAGGCAAGAGTGACATTCCCCGTTGACAACCCCCCCCCCCCCCCCCCTGTCCGGGGGTTAAAGGGGTGGCTGGTCAGACGGGTTGCAAGAATGGGGGTGTTTCATTAATAATACTACAACTTTTTGTTGCTGTTATTAATATGCCTTCAGATGTTCCAGTGTAAAAGGAGGTCGTTTCGTCCTCAGCGGTTAGAGCCGTTCTTAAGGTTAGGGGTGTGAGGATTTACACGCGCAACTAGCATCACCAGCTAGCATACACCAGCCCCAGGTCCGTTACCAGTTGATCCAATATTAGTTGTGCAGAAAAATAGCCCATCGTATACACACCAATTGAATTGAAATAGAAATTGTAAAGATTTGTATTTTTTGTAATTATTCCATATTCAGTGTAGTCATATCAGAACCTGCATGCAAGCATGAAACTTCAGAGTATTACCTTTCATTTGAGGCCAAGATTATGCTTATAAGGGATTCATATGCAGTAAGCATTTGATTGCCAGTATGCATTTTGGATGACCCAAAGTCCTATGGGGAGTTTTCATAGGGCATTTTACAAAATGCATGAGCATACCTTGGCAAATAATGATCATATTACTCATATTGTCATTCTATATTGATCTACTTTTGCACACAGCATGACAAGACCTAATGCTAGGACTCAAGTCATATCAAGTCAAGACCTAGAGGGCTGAAATGTGGTCAGTTCAAAGATGCTTGTTATCCGGTAGAAAAAGAAAAGAATAATCTAGCCTTTGTAACTTTGTGTCAGTACATCACACAGTTATTCTAATTGTTTTCCAACAGTGTCTCAGCTTTCCAAAAGAGAGCAGGCATTTTATTATTGGCTAAAGTATGTAAGAGCAATGCCAAGTCAAAATGGGGCAAAAGTATAATGTATAATTGCTCAGATTTGCAAAAGAAAAAATTTGACACATGGCACTGACAATTCAATAATGGGCCTTTTCACCACCTCTGAGCATCCACTAACCTGGACCTTTTAGGGGGCTTTTCTCTCAGGGTGAATAAGAGGATGCTTAAATGCTTTTTAACATTTTTGAATACAGATGCAATGATTAATGCATCCATGGCCAGGATATAATTATATAATATGACATGATTTTAAAAGTGACCTATAACAATAGGCTGTGCAATACACTTTAATTTGTTTAGTGCTAATAAAATGATTAAGCCTATTTGGAGAGTGAGATGTTTAGAATGTGACAATATGTCAGTCATCGTGTGAACGAAAGTATGACTAGGCATATAGGCTACTTTTTCTGAGCAAGTGTTGTCAATGAACAGGCTGTGAAACTGTTGGCTAAGTTACAGTCATGAACAACTGATGCTAATTATCTGGGAAACATTCTATAGCAGCAGTCACGTTGTCATTGTTTGTGTCAAACAAGTTGTGGATTTGTTGTATCATTAAAAGATGACTTACTCTGTGCTGAAACCATTAACTGATGCTCGAAGCTCCAAGGTGAACGAAACTTGCAAGAAGTAAGTAAGTAAGTAACAGGTTCGCGTTCAATAATTCACGTTCAACAATTCCAGGATACGCGTTTTTCATTGGTTGTTGCGTTAAATCTTACCCAGATACAATCGAGCTATTTTTTGATTGGCTATTGTGTAGGCCTCTCGTTATTTTTGATTGGCTGATAAGTGGCAGGCTCAACTTCAGGGGAGACGCGCTTGATTCCTGCCGGTTTCATAGTGAGAGCGGCGCGGCCAGAGACATTTTGGGCGCTGCGGCAGCATATTAAATATATAAATAGTTTTTCTGCGTGAGAAATACAATGTGTGGCGGGAGAGCGTGACCAAAGACTGAAATGAGTGACTGTCACGCTCAATGCGTGACACTTGAGAGCCCTGATTATTCAGCTTAGAGATAGAGAATAAAATGTTTAAAGTTGTTTTATGTTTAATGAAGTAGGCTATCAAACCCGTTTTAACCATGTCATGGTCCATCCATTTCAATAACCTGGCAGCTTCGAAAATCTAAGGCTGAACGTTCATAACATATTCTGTTTAGGTTACTATGTTATAGTAGCTTAGGTTAGTAGACCTAGTTCATAAAACAGAGTAGGCAAACCTTTTCTAAATCGTCATAAGCCGACGACATAGGCTACTGTAGTTGTTTAACTAACCCAACTCCACACGTCGTTCTCTGTTTACAGTAGGCTACATTGTCATTTCACTCAGTGGCCACACGCACAGCACGTGAATCTGCAAGACACCAGCTTGCTAATGGTGGTAGTTCACTGTGATAAACATTAAAATTATAGCCTGACAAGCCAGACTAGGCAATAACATATTTGCTGCCTCTAGGGTGCGTCTAGATTTCTAGGCTATTAAAATTAGCTTTGAATTTAATCAATAAGATGTAGCCTTATAGCCTATGATCTCTGAGTAGACAATAGCCTAATGAAAACTGAAAAGACCTATCTGTCTGTGCCCTGGCTACAGTAGGCCTAGTAAATGCACTCCTATTGAATTTTCAGAACCAAGGAGAGAAATGAGAAAAATGTGTTACAGCTCTGTCTGCTATTTACACCCATTCTTCTTGATACATAATGAATAAATATGAAAATGTATAAAATGTTTATCAGTACATTAGACTACTTTGCAAATTGCTAAACCATATAATAGCCTGTCCCACCATCATCATTGAAATAGCATAATGCTAGAATTTAAATGCAAAAAAAAAAAAAAAAAAAAAGTCCAGCCCAGGTTCAGATGATTAAAGCTTTATAGGCTAGGGAATGTAAAACTTAAGTTCCAGTTTACACCATATTCTCTATTGGGTTGTAATCAAAATTAAGTTTTAAATAAAGTTAACACGTTTTCTGAAAATGTTGTTCCATGTGCACTTTTTTAAAAATTTGAGCCCCTGCCCCTTCAAAGGTCTCTGCACACCCCTGCTGAAGGCAGATATTCCCCTTCAGAATCAGGGTCCGCGAATAGAAGACCCAACACTTCATTTCAGGTAAACTTTTTTGATGCCATTAGACGATAATCTAATGCAAATACTCGCTGACGTTGACAATATCGCTCTGACAAAGTGGCTCACACGCACACTAGCTCCGGTATTGCACGCACTGATTCAATGCGCTGTAGCTCAAAAGTTTTGTTTAAAGCATGACCTTTTTCGGACTCGGGGATGACGTATGACATGTCTGCCATCTAGTGGAGTGGAGGTTGAATGAAATATGACACCCTATTTGACTAAATCGGCCGTTTTATTCAGTAAACTCGACAGTGGCGCCTAGAGGGTTAAGGCTCAGACTCCCGCGGGATTTTAAAGTCATGTGATATGGTAACATCATGGTCAGTTCCTCTCCGGCTGTCAGAAGTAGGACAGGATTTCTAACCAGTATGCATTGCGTCCATCCCAGTATGCATTGTGTTCAACCCAGCATGCATCACATCAAGTCAGATCTGCACAGATCTGCCTCAAGTGGAACATGCCTAATAAAATCACATGCAAGGCAGCATGGGAAAACCCAGGCTAGAGTCATCATAATCATCATTATCGTCATCGTGGCATGTCACACATACCTGCTCCATCACTGAGTTTTTGTTATCATGTAGGCTACACTCTCCACCCATGCTCACTGTCCCTCTGCTCTGAATGCTTGCTTAGGCCTACAGTACATCTCCTCGTAGGTCAAACTTCAACATGTTGCTGACATAGGCTAACCTACTTGCATATTGTATATTTTTGAAGCTTCTATATTGATGTTATTTTTGCACAGTTGGCACTACCAGAACCCGTCGCAATTTCAACGTGTAGGCTACTTGATTAACTATTTTGATACGCTCATAGATTCCTGGCTCTGAGCCAAAATGGGAGGGGTGGGGCCTGACGAGCTATTATCAGTCCAGTGTCAGTATGGAAAATGAATCATAGGGCCTCTGATTGTCCTTGCTTTGGGCCGACCGTTGGCCAAACAAATTAAAATATAGGCTATAATAGCCTACTCTATCAGCCCAAAAGGTGTGTCGGCCCACCGGAAAAATGCCCGGTATGCAGGGGCGTCGGACTGGGGGTAAAACCACTACTGATTATAGGGGCCCAAGGGGAGAGAGGGCCCTTGAGAAGTCTGTAATATATTTTATTTTACCTGGGTTGAGGAACATGAGGGCACATCAGGACTGCCTATGCAGGGGCCCAGGATCTTGTGCTGCGCCCCTGCCGGTATGCCAGATGGCCAGTCCGCCCCTGGACACATCACATAACCCGTGTGACAGACTCCGTATCTCAGTCCTCCTACATGATTATTTAGACAGATCAAGATCCATATTTTGGAATTTGTCTCACTCTTTTCCGTTGTGAGATAGGGGTGAGGGTCTGCAGTGACATAAAAGTTTGTGTTATTATTGTAGTGCCGAAGGCCCTGGCCATTGAAAATGAAAATATGGACAGTGCAGATGAGATAACATCAAAATGTCAGCTAGATATTAGCCATATATGCCCCTAGTTGCAGAAATACAGAAAAAGTATTTGGTGGCACCCTAGACTCGCGTCATGGCACTGACTTTGGGAAAACCGTCCCTAGAGGGCACATGGCAAGGAAGACTGTAGGGCACTACATCTCATTTAGTTCATCTTGAGATTTGTTCCTTTTCATTTCACAGAAAGGCACCTGTAGGGAAACTCAAGTTTATCCATTGTTAGGGCACCTACCACATATTTTTCACTGCAAGGGCATCCATTTGAAACCTCCCTAAATTGATGCAGTTGCCCCCCCTGTGCACACCAGTGCTACAGCCTACAGGTAGTATTTTGCTTAGGAGAATCAAATAATTCTTCTGAGATGTAGAGTTATGGTAACACAACTTATCTTTGCATAAAGTAGAAGCTTGCTGAAACGCTTGTGCGCCATCCCTTATCTTGATATGAGTCTGAACACGACTGGCCATGTTCTCGTAGTGGATCTGAGAAACAGCTGTAATATGTAGATGGTGCTGATTGTAATAGTGATTTGAGCTCTATGAAACACTCAGCTTTGATGTCTTATCTGCCGCCTCTAAGACATTGAAATGATCTGCCCTGTATGTTTAAAAAGTACACATCCTCAGATTGTATTTGCTATTGATCTCTGGTAGGCACTAATTGCCATTGTTTAGTTGTGGAATATTTGTAGAAATAGTCAGATGAAGCAAAAACATAAACCAGTTAAGCCATATAATAACAAACATAAAATGTAATAAAAACATAATAATGTTAAAGCCATGACTACACACACAGCATGAACAATGCATAGAAAATGTATGATGTATGCAACTTGGATGTTTGATTCTATAGCCACAATTTACATTACATTACATTACATTTGGGTGACGCATTTTTAGCCAAAGCGACATGGTAAACAGTTTACGTTTTAAAGCAATTCTCAACAATTTTAGGACAATTTAAAACATTGTTTTTACCAATACATTGATATTTTATTTTTATTTAGATCATTTATAACACATAACCCCTGCAGATTTGGGAGAATACCCCACTCATGAATATCTGTTTACAGCCTGCCATGGTATAAGCTGGAGATACAAAGCTATGACACACTGAATTTATTGTTGTTATCAGAGGTAAAAAAAAGATGTTGGTAGGAGCCAAAATCAGGGAAGGTTAATAACACGACAGAAGATGAAATGCAACACTAACTGAAATAGGTTTATTTTACAAGTGATAACAAACTGAATGTGTATGACAGCCAGTAAATGCAAACATCACCTGGTATTAAAAATAAAGGGCTCTAGGTCAAAATAAAAATGATAGAGACAATCTTTATCAAGTCTAAAAATGGGATTGCAAACAGAGGACTGGCATTTGCTAGCATTTGCTGGCATTTTTGGGGTTCATGAGGCTGGCCATTGTATTTCTCATAGTGAACAGGTAGACACTCAACATTTGCAATGGTATCACAGGCCAGCATGACCTTTTGCTCTTTTGGTACAACCTCAGTCACCCTACACGGCTTAGCGTCGCTTGTGACATGAATCACTGTAAAGGTTTCCTGACTAACACAGAGGTTATCTTTATAGACAAAACCTTGGCCCTCGCAGATGTACTTGACTTTTCCTTCATCATTTCTTTGGAAAAAAGACTGAACAGGGACTCTTCCACAGAGTCCTTTTTCATACAGGTACTTGCTCCATTCTATTTTGTCAGCAATATTGAAATTAGAATCAAGAATGTGTTTATTCTTGAATCTGTTGTAGGCGTTATTGTCAAGGTTCTTCATGCAAGGCAGTGGATTGGCTTTTTTTTCTAGCATCACAACAATGGTGTTGTTGTCATGGTGGTCATCATGGAGCTCCGCAATGACACGGGTGACAACCACAACCAGTGTGGTGATGAGACACAGGGCCAAAAAGGTCTTCATCTTTGAGAGAGAAAGAGAGAGAGATTCATTTAAAGACGTATGTGCATTCAGAGCAATCTGATCCTAGAGGGTTTCCAGGTGAAACGTTCAAAACCAATGCAGATACTTTGACATGAAAATTTTGACTTTATTTATGTACAGCAAACATTTGATACAAAAAATACACAGCATCTGCTAATGATTCACACTAATGGAGGCCACCACAATTAATTGAAAGGGAATCCATAGAAGGTTATTAAATGACTTGGCATAAAATCAATACTACATAAAATGCTATCTATATTGATTGTACAGTCAGGTATACTCAGAATCAAATAAAGTCAGGTATGCTAAAAACACTACACAAAAACGGTAAAAAAAAACATAACTATGAAAAATAGGACATTTGAACCAAGTGAAAAGTTGAAAGCTAAAGAAGTGAAAGCTAAAGAAGTGTTCAGCAACTATTTACTGTTAATATCCTTGATGTTCTCTCTTTGTGAAATTAAAACATGATCAACCTCCTTTGAACAAAAAGTAATTTATTTGCAGACTTCAGGCAGAAGCTGCATTCACAATTGCAAAAGCAGAAACCACCTGTCATCAATGAGTAATACATCTCTATAGCTTCCTCTGTCATCTGATCTGCAATCTGATTGTTATTTTCACATTTTATTATGTATAGCAATGTTATATTGTCATTATGATACATATCACAAAAATCTAAATTATATAATTGATCTGACTCCACTCAATTTAGGGGGATATTGAATTATTATTTTGTCGCTGCTCTTGCAATTGCTCTGCTGTAGTTTGCACAACGCAACCGATTAGCCAGTATACCTCAAGACTTGTATAGGGACTTTCTGATTTTGAACTTTCTAGTTTCTAGGCATATGTTGCATACAACCAATGTATTTTGTCTAAATCAGTTACACATCGATTGTATCACCAATCTAAAATAAGTAATTGCAAGTTATACATATCTAACAGAAGAAAGACATTTGTAACATGTAAAACATATGAACATACCAGGCTGCTCAGATGATAACTATAAAGTGCAGTAGTCTCTGGAACAGAACAGATGCTTTTTGTGATCTCCCCTTTAAGTACCCATTTCAGTTAATAATTATAGATGTAATCGATAGCCAAATGGAAGTTTGTTTATGCATTGATTTGAATCACCCAACGAGGAGTCATCAGTGAAGGACAGTAAGTTATTTATAGAACAACTTGTTACCTCCAGAGTTGCACAGTCTGAATCAGAACTCTCATGTTTCTGAGATCTGTATCGAAGGTAATTGCACTGCATGACTGGTTCACTGACACAAATTCACTCAAATTAAACCAAATATGACAAAGAAAATCATCTTACAGCATGCCATGTTGCAATTGCACAACATGTAATACAAAAGGGGAGTAAGTTACAGTTAAACACAGTCAAAGGAGTGAGAACCTACCGTTGGATAGAAATGTCCAAATGTAAACACAGACAAATCTACATGTACATGTACACAGACAAGATTTACAGAGTGTGAGCCTCTAAGAATTGAATGCTGACTTTTGTCTTGAGTTGTCAAAAATATTCCTACAATTCTCAGCTATTTGGGCAAAGATCCTTGATTACTAGCAAGATAGAGCGACGTAATGCATTACTATGGGAGCAAAATGGGACAGTTCCGGTCTGCATAGAGTGGCGAAGTCCCGCCCCTTCCGTTTGCCTCCAAAAATTGAACGGCAGTCTATGGCGAAAAAGAAATTATTTTCTGGTCCCGGTTGACTTGTGCCTTGAATTACCCATATGATGTTTGTCAATTTTAAAGACAATTTTTCATGTAAAGACATTTGCAGTTTGTTTCGTAACTATTGAATTACAACATTGTGAAAGATCGTAATTCCAACGACTACAAACCCATCAGTCACGCTAGTGACGTTAGCTCATTCACAGCCACACTAGATTGTACAAGCATACCAGCAACAGGTCTTAATTGGGCTTTCCTTGCTGAAGAAAATAGCATGAGTCAGAGGATTAAACACATCAGGTAAGTTGTATTCGTCCATAGACTGTACATTACATACTGTCAAGTGACATAGCAGGCAGCAAGATGCAACTGTTAACTAGCATAACAGCTCTTATCGTTTCATTACGTTGGTGACGTACATCGTTCGAGACGAGAGATGTAGTCCACTGAGTGGATTTGCACAAAACCAACATAACTTTTGAAGTCTATCGAACAACAGTACTTTCTTGACGTGAAAATTGATCTTTTAAATTCACACACATCATATGTGAAATTTGTGGCACAATTCAAACTGGACCAAAAAATAATTGTTATCTCCCCATTAACTCCCGTTCATAATTTTTTGAAAGATAGGTCCCATGGACCGGAAGTAGAAGGGGCGGGACTTCGCCGCTATATAAGTGGGAGTGTCACCCTACATCGCTAAATAAACTTTCTCTCTTAATAAGTAATAAGAACAGATAAACATAATTGTGTTCACAGTATTATTGTCTATAATCATGTATGATACCAATGAATCATTCTTTAGGACATGATATGAATAATTTAACTAGAAATGCAATTCCAAGGAATTACCAGTGCATGAAAATGCTAAAGTTGTGATGTAAAATATCATGTATAGTTAAAACAGATAATACAGAGATGGTTACTACGGTGATGCTAGGATAGACATGGTGGTTGCATAGCTTAATAAAAGTTGATCGTTTAAAAGTAGACTGTTTAAAAGCTGAATGTAGATAGTTTAAAAGTTGTTGATAGACAGTAGATAGTTTAAAAGTTGTTGATAGACAGCTAGTTTAATAGATAGTTTAATGATATTTTAAAAGTAGACCGTTTAAAAGTTGAAGGGAAATAGTTTAAAAGTTGTTGACAGACTGGAAGTTTAATGAATGTTGATATTCAAATAGTTTAATGGCTGTGTATAGGTAGATATTTGACAATAACTGAAAGTTGGAATGGCTCTAATGTTTGCTAGCAGTTATGCTAAGATTTTTAGCTACGCTAACCATGCTACTTAGCCCTTAGAACCCTAAGCTGTTTTTAGGGCATTTTCACTACCTTTATTCATAAGGATTTATTCTGGTCATTGTAAGTGCCACACACATATATTATATGTTGTTTTTTTCAGGAGAGTTTAGGCTATTCAGATCTGCCATCATTTCATGTATTAATACTAGCATTGATTTTATTTTGATTTTTAAAGAATTAAAATATAAAAAGTGTATTATAAAAATTCTTATATTTCGACATGTATCTCACCACTGCAAGCTCACAGCTCTACATGCATTTCATGTGTGTGTAGGGCAGACTGTCCTGAATCGGGCAATATAATTGCCATGTTGGAGGGATACTCTGGGGCTGAGCAATTTACAGAAATATTTGCTGTGTGATTTACGGAAATAAATGCCATTTTTTATTTAGTGATGAAAAATGACCTTTCTGCGCTCCATATCTGTGACACGAACTGATCTGACCTGACTTGACCCGAGCCTGCGTGCCTGTGTGTATGCAGTCATAATAATTCTCAAGTCTTTACTGCATTGCCATGAACAAAGTAAAGGCAAAAAAGGTGTTTATTTGTTGAACAAATTGGGATGCAATGTGAGCCTTGAATTGGATGCCATGCAGGAATTTGCTAGGATCTCAAAACCGGAATATGAACATGCTTTGCCATAGAGAAACACATGATAGCATTGGATTATAAACATGCTTTGCCACAAGAACAGACAAAAACGTGGGGTAAGTCCAGCTATATGAAGTTATTATTTTGCTGTCACTTCGTCTGTTTTATAACCCAGAAGGATGTACTTGGTATCAAATGATAGCTCTGAGTCTCCTCTTTCATCTGACATGCGTGGCATATCTATGTGATCACGGGTCCGCGAGTAATTCAAACGAGAGTAATGAGTGTGCAGCGTTGGTTTGTGTACATGACGTTATTATTTTGCAGTCACTTCGTCTGATTTTATAAGCCAGAAGGATCGATAAACAATGGATAGCCCTGTGCGCCCTCTTTCATCTGATATGCTTGCCATATCGATGCGATCACGGGTTCGCGAGTAATTCAAACTAGAGTAATGTGTGTGCAGGTGAATGCAGAGAAGTATAGACTATAAATATGATGCAATTTGATTTAATTTCATGATTTTTTTTTAATTTTCATACTTGATCGTACAGACAAGTGTGTAGTCTCGTTGGAAAGCCCCACTTCTGCTCTGTCGTGCAATAAAGGTTTCATCTCGCTGCGATGAACCGTTCCGGAGCAATGTAACAGAGAAGAAAGGGTGTGTTTTTTGACGCACTTTGCGTCAATCGGGTTCTAAGGGTTAGCTAATGTTTTATAGCAGTGCTAGCAATGCTAACATGTTAACCATGCTTCTTAGCTAAATATGTTAGCAATGCTAACTATGCTAACTATGCTAACCATGCTACTTAGCTAACTTAACTAACATTTTCTAGCAGTTTTCTTAAACATGCTAACTATATTAGCAATACTAACATGCTAACTATGTTAACCATGTGACTTAGCTAACCTAGCTTTTTTTTAGTAGTTATGGTAACTATGCTAACTAGCATGCTAACTATGTTAACCATGTGACTTAGCTAACTATGCTAACTAGCATGCTAACTATGCTAACCATGTGACTGAGCTAACTTAGCTAATCATTTTTAGCAGTTATGCTAACTAGCATGCTAGCAATGATAACTATGCTAACCATATTACTTAGCTAACTTAGCTAATCATTTTTAACAGTTTTGCTAAAAATATTAACAATGCTAGCAATGCTAACATGCTAACTATGCTAACCATGCTAACTAGCTACAGTGGGTAGGAGTCATAGTTGATGACAAGTAACAGTTACAATGGCTGAACAGTTAAAAAGTTCAGTAGTTTAAAGGGTTAAATTGTTTAAAGGAAAATTCCGGTTTTTAGCACTTTAAGGCCCTTTTCTGGTTTGTTTTGGATGAACTAGAGTGGTGGACACCGAAATTTTGACGATTGGTCCTGTCTCGACTTTTCTGACTCGTTTTGAATCGCCTTTTCACGTCTCAGGGTGGCTGGCAATGGGCATACTGTAGTAGGCTACTCAAACATGTCCTAAAACAACCCTTAACGTTCATTTTCAAAACTGTGCAACTCACCGAGTGGTTAGTGGAGTTCGTTGACTATTAAAAGCAAATATATCGGCGCAATGTATGATTCGTATTTGAACCTGAAGCATAGACGGTGGCACAGTAATATCAATGTGCAATGACAGAAATCAGTGGGATTTTACAAAATGCCAAATAAAAGACGACAGAAACTGTATTTCGCTACGCTACTTGTTTTGGAACATCAACGAACACCACTAACCACTCGGTGAGTTGCACAGTTTTTAAAACGAACGTTAAGGGTTGTTTTAGGACATGTTTGAGTAGCCTACTACAGTATGCCCATTGCCAGCCACCCTGAGAAGTGAAAAGGCGATTCAAAACGAGTCAGAAAAGTCGAGACAGGACCAATCGTCAAAATTTCGGTGTCCACCACTCTAGTTCATCCAAAACAAACCAGAAAAGGGCCTTAAAGTGCTAAAAACCGGAATTTTCCTTTAACAGTGAAATATTGTAGTGAGGACTTTTATTTTGAAACAGTTTTTGGCAGAGGAAGCAGTTGAACAGGATGTGTAGTCTTAATAGGGCCAGTTTGTATGCTTAAAGCCTGAGACTGGCAGTTGATGCAGGTGGCCCGAACACCTGCCATAGGATTCTAATTGCTTAACGGCCGTATTGTGATGTCATAATCATAGTTTTTAATTAATAGTTTAAAAAGTATAAAAGTTACAAAGCTGAAAAATACATAGCACACATGTCCTAAGTAAGACCTACGTAACATAGTTTGAATGAAGTTTCTACGTTAAACGGTTGAAGCTGCATTAAGTGCATTAGAAGAAGAAAAATAACTAGAAAAGCATTTCCTGAAGGAAATACAGTGCATGAAAATGCAAAAATATGATGAGTTCGTATTAGGGGTGTAAAGATTAACCGATACGTATCGGTATCCGTTTTTAACGTGTAAGATACGGCTACATCGATACGTGAAGCCCCGTATCGGAAAAAAACTGAAATGAACCGGTCGTTATATCGATTTACTTGTTATGAATTGGTGCACAACCTTTTCTGCTCGCTCAGACTCATTTACGTTCCAAGCAGCGCGTTCATCCCACTTCCGGTTTTGAAACTATACGTGGCACGGAATTGTGGGTAATGCAGTTCGTTATTGGTTACATTCATTGCCCAAAGTTGTCAAATGACCTCATTACCCATACATCTATTGCAACTTAACCATGTGACAACTTGCACTCGGCTTTTGTTTTTCGAAATCCAGCGCGAAATTAAGCACTTATAGCTTTCCTAAACAGCAACGATAGTCTGTAGAGTAGCCTTACCTTTGATGAAAGGATTTCCTTAATGTTAAATAATAATTTGGCCCTTGCTGCTAAAACGATGCATAAATTATTGGCCAATGATTTTGTTCATATTCACTCAGACTTGTGGCATTTTAGGTTTCTGCATTAGGTCTACTGTTGGAACAAAATAAGCCCAGAGAGTTCATTGATTTGTAGGCCTATTTTATTCTTGTAGGGTAGGCTAGGCCTATATGAGAAAAGGCCAAGAGTGTCTTATGCACTGATTTATTTTATTTCGGTATTGTCTTACCTCAACAAGGCTACAGCTCCATGAAAACAATCAGATATAACTCTATAAAATCTGTAAAGTCTATAAAAATGTATTTTTATGTTGTATTTGGCTGCTGTGCTTGACTGAAATGTAGACTATTCTTTTTTCATTTCAATACAGTATATGAAACAAACCTCAGTTTAGATAATCATATTCACACATTTTGTTGCCTAATTGACAACCATGACCATGATAATTGATAATATAAAATGAATGTGCACCTTGAGCAAATTATAAAAAATCTTTCAGAATGGTTTCCATTCTTGAACTGCATCGAATTGCATCGAATCGCATCGCATCGAATCGTACTGAATCGTTTTTTATAAACATGTATCTTTTCTTGTATCGAATCGTGCCCATGTATCTAGATGCGAATCGTATCATCTTTTACATGAGAGATTCACACCCCTAGTTCGTATGGTTAAATTATTTGCTTGGTAGATAAGGTTTAATATAGTTGGAATGACTGAACAGTTAAATAGGTTGATAATTGAAATGGTTAAATTATTTAGGCAGATAGTTGATGATAACTAACAGTTGGAATGGCTCCAATGTTTGCTAGCAGTTATGTTAACTATGTTAACAAAGATAATAATGTTAACCAAGTTACTATGCTAACTAGAATGCTAACAATGTTAAAATGTTAACTATGCTAACCATATGACTTAGCTAACCTAGCTAAACATTTTTATTAGTTATGTTAACTATGTTAACTAACATTTTAACATGTTAGCATGCTAACTATGTTCACCATGTGACTTAGCTAACTTTGCTAATCATGTTTAGCAGTTATGCTAACTATGCTAACTAGCATGTTAACATGATAACTATGCTAACCATGTGACTTAGCTAATCATTTTTAACAGTTATGCTAACTATGCTAACTAACATGCTAACATGCTCACCATGTGACTTAGCTAACTTCGCTAATCATTTTTAGCAGTTATGGTAACTATGCTAACTAGCATGTTAACTATGTTAACCATGTTACTTAGCTAACTTAGCTAATCATGTTTAGCAGCTATACTAACTATGCTAACTAGCATGCTAACATGTTAACTATGCTAACCATGTGACTTAGCTAACTTAGCTAATCATTTTTAGCAGTTTTGCTAAAAATGCTAACACGTTAGCATACTAACTATGCTAACCATGTTACTTAGCTAACTTAGCTAATAATTTTTAGCAGTTTTGCTAAAAATGCTAACTAACATGTTAACATGCTAGCATGCTAACTATGCTAACCATGTGACTTAGCTAACTTAAGTAATCATTTTTAGCAGTTTTGCTAAAAATGCTAACTATGTTAGCAATGCTAACATGCTAACTATGCTAACTAACTACAGTGGGTAGGAGTCATAGTGGATGACAAGTAACAGTTACAATGGCTGAACTGTTAAAAAGTTCAGTAGTTTAAAGGGTTAAATTGTTTAACAGTGAAATATTGTAGTGAGGACTTTTATTTTGAAACTGTTTTTGGCAGAGGAAGCAGTTGAACAGGATGTGTAGTCTTAATAAGGCCAGTTTGTATGCTTAAAGCCTGAGACTGGCAGTTGATGCAGGTGGCCCGAACACCTGCCATAGGATTCTAATTGCTTAACGGCCGTATTGTGATGTAATAATCATAATGTTAAGTCTATGGGGAAATGTTGAGTAGTTTTTAATTAATAGTTTAAAAAGTATAAAAGTTACAAAGCTGAAAAATACATAGCACCCATGTCCTAAGTAAGACCTACGCAACGCAGTTTGAATTAAGTTTCTACGTTAAACGGTTGAAGCTGCATTAAATGCGTTAGAAGAAGAATAATAAAATGCCTAGGAAGAACAGTACAGTGCATTTTCATGCACTGTAATAAGAACTAGAAAAGCATTTCCTGAAGGAAATACAGTGCATGAAAATGCAAAAATATGATGAGTTCATATGGTTAAATTATTTGCTTGGTAGATAAGGTTTACTATAGTTGGAATGACTGAACAGTTAAATAGGTTGATAATTGAAATGGTTAAATTATTTAGGTAGATAATTGACGATAACTGACAGTTGGAATGGCTCTAATGTTTGCTAGCAGTTATGCTAACTATGTTATCAAAGATAATAATGTTAACCAAGTTACTTAACTTAGTTAACTTAGCTAATGTTTTCATTTTTAGTAGTTATGCTAACTAGCATGTTAGCAATGCTAACTTAGCTAATTATTTTTAGCAGTTTTGCTAAAAATGCTAACTAGCATGCTAACATGCTAACTATGCTAACCATGTTACTTAGCTAACTTAGCTAATCATTTTTAGCAATTTTGCTAAAAATGCTAACTGTCACTCATTTTTAGCAGTTTTGCTAAAAATGCTAACTAGCATGCTAACATGCTAACTATGCTAACCATGTGACTTAGCTAACTTAGCTACTCATTTTTAGCAGTTTTGCTAAAAATGCTAACTAGCATGCTAACATGCTAGCATGTTAACTATGTTAACCATGCTAACTAGCTACAGTGGGTAGGAGTCATAGTTGATGACAAGTAACAGTTATAATGGCTAAATAGTTAAAAAGTTAAGTAGTTTAAAGGGTTAAATTGTTTAACAGTGAAATATTGTAGTGAGGACTTTTATTTTGAAACAGTTTTTGGCGGAGGAAGCAGTTGAATAGGGTGTGTAGTCTTAATAGGGCCAGTTTGTATGCTTAAAGCCTGAGAATGGCAGTTGATCGAGGTGGCCTGAACACCTGCCATAGGATTCTAATTGCTGTGATGTCATAAAGGCCCAATGCTAAGTCAATGGGGAAATTTTGAATAGTTTTTAATTAATAGTTTAAAAAGTAAGACCTACGTAACAAAGTTTGAATGAAGTTTCTACGTTAAATGGTTGAAGCTGCATTAAGTTAGCATAGTTAGCATGCTAGTTAACATAGTTAGCATAACTGCTAAAAATGATTAGTGAAGTTAGCTAAGTAAATTAAAAACTATTAAACATTTCCCCATAGACTTAACATTGGGCCTTTATGACATCACAGCAATTAGAATCTTGTGGCAGGTGGCCAACTGTCAGTTTCTCAGGCTTTAAAAGCATACAGTCTCATTCTATAAGACTACACATCATGTTAAACTGTTTCCTCTGTCCACAACTGTTTCAAAATAAAAGTCCTCACTACAATAATTCCCTATTAAATAATTTAACCATTTCAACTATCAACCTATTTAACTGTTCAGTCATTCCAACTATATTAAACCTCATCTACCTAGCAAATAATTTAACCTTTTACACTATCCACCTATTTAACCATTCAGTCATTCCAACTATATTAAACCTCATCTACCTAGTTCAGTCATTCCAACTACATTAAACCTCATCTACCTAGTTAAGACTACACACCCTATTCAACTGCTTCCTCTGCTAAAAACTGTTTCAAAATAAAAGTCCTCACTACAATATTTCACTGTAAAACAATTTAACCCTTCAAACTACTGAACTTTTTAACTGTTCAGCCATTGTAACTGTTACTTGTCATCAACTATCACTCCTACCCACTGTAGCTAGTTAGCATGGTTAACATAGTTAGCATGCTAGCATGTTAGCATGCTAGTTAGCATTTTTAGCAAAACTTCTAAAAATGATTAGCTAAGTTAGCTAAGTAACGTGGTTAACATAGTTAACATTACTGCAAAAAATTATTAGCTAGGTTAGCTAAGTAACGTGGTTAACATAATTAGCATGTTAGCATTGCTAACATGCTAGTTAGCATAACTACTAAAAATAAAAACATTAGCTAAGTTAAGTAAATTGGTTAACAATATTATCTTTAGCATAACTGCTAGCAAACATTAGAGCCATTCCAACTGTCAGTTATCATCAATTATCTACCTAAATAATTTAACCATTTAAATTATCCACCTATTTAACCGTTCAATCATTCCAACTATATTAAACCTTATCTACCAAGCAAATCATTTAACTATATAAACTATCCACCTATTTAACTGTTCAGTCATTCCAACTATATTAAACCTCATCTACCTAGCAACCAATATAGTTTGCTTTTACTCTGTATGATATTTTACATCATATTTTTTGCATTTTCATGCACTGTATTTCCTTCAGGAAATGCTTTTCTAGTTCTTATTATTCCATGTCTTCTAACACAGTTAATGCAGCTTCAACCGTTTAATGTAGAAACTTCATTCAAACTATGTTACGTAGGTCTTACTTAGGACATGTGGGCTTTGTATTTTTCATCTTTGTAACTTTTATACTTTTTAAACTATTAATTAAAAACTACTCAAAATTTCCCCATTGACTTAACATTGGGCCTTTATGACATCACAGCAATTAGAATCCTATGGCAGGTGTTCAGGCCACCTGTCCCAACTGCCATTCTCAGGCTTTAAGCATACAAACTGGACCTATTAAGACTACACACCCTATTCAACTGCTTCCTCTGCCAAAAACTGTTTCAAAATAAGAGTCCTTGTCACTCCCCGGTAATTGTAAAGCAATTTACAAAAGATTCACTGAACAAAAATGCTGATGTGGTACATGAACATTTAGCTAAAAATGTGGAGAATGCAATGCAATCAAGCATTTTGGACGATATATTGTCACAAGCTGCATGGCAGAATAGGCAACAGGCCGATGTGCGTTTTATTTGGAGACTATTTTGCGCGACAGAGTTTGCTGCTGATATTCTGGGGATAGGCCTAGCCAATGTACGACTTTTGCCTTTTAATATATTTGCTGCATTAGATCAGTCTTTCTAGAACAGGCAAGGGCTTTCTAGCCTCACGTCAGCAGCGCTGCATCACCCATATAGCAGCCTAAAACAACCAGCCGATGGTGGGCGGGTGCAGTTTTGAAAATTGGTCAACAAACTTTGGTGCTGATGGATGGCTGATGGATGATAAGTTTTGCTATGCAGTTATGTTTGAAATAATAGCCCATCAGCGCATCTCTAGTGTGTGTGCCTCTCTCTCGCTCAGAGGGGAGGGAGAGGCTGAGGGTCGATCCAGCATGGATTCTAAACTCTGTGGTGGATAGGATCTACAATTAGGTGTTAATAATTTTACCAAGCTAGGTCGAAGTACTCCCAAGTGCTATTGCGCCACACATTGTAGTTCTCCTGTTTATTCGCTTGGAAAATCGGCACGTTTCATGTTGTGTGCCGTACACATTTTTATCAACTACTCGTGCAACTGTATTTAAGTAGGGAAAACGTGGAGGTGTTTGAATACTGCTATGTTCCTCTCTCTACGGCCACGGCAGAGCCCGCTAGCATAACAACATGCTAACACATTCGCACCGCGCGACAGAGCGTTTGAGTGCACCTACCGGCGCGGGAGAGGTATGACTCAACTCGTGAAAGTTAAGGTAAGAATATATATTACTACTGATTTTGGGTGGCGTGTTCCTTTAAAAAGTATAAAAGTTACGAAGTTTTTAATTAATAGTTTAAAAAGTATAAAAGTTACAAAGTTGAAAAATACATTGCCCGGGTGTCCTAAGTAAGACCTACGTAACATAGTTTGAATGAAGTTTCTACGTTAAACGGTTGAAGCTGCATTAAATGCGTTAGAAGAAGAATAATCAGAAGAAAAAGCCTTGGAAGAACAGTTCATGCACTGTAATAAGAAGAAGCCTAGGAAGAACAGTACAGTGCATTTTCATGCACTGTAATAAGAAGATGACTTGGAAGAACAGTACAGTGCATTTTCATGCACTGTAATAAGAAGCCTAGGAAGAACAGTACAGTGCATTGTCATGCACTGTAATAAGAAGAAGCCTAGGAAGAACAGTACAGTGCATTTTCATGCACTGTAATAAGAAGAAGCCTAGGAAGAACAGTACAGTGCATTTTCATGCACTGTAATAAGAATAAGAATCAGAAGAAGCCTAGGAAGAACAGTACAGTGCATTTTCATGCATTGTAACTAGAAAAGCATTTCCTGAAGGAAATACAGTGCATGAAAATGCAAAAAATATGATGTAACATATCATACAGAGTAAAAACAAACTATATTGGTTGCTAGGTAGATGAGGTTTAATATAGTTGGAATGACTGAACAGTTAAATAGGTGGATAGTTTATATAGTTAAATGATTTGCTTGGTAGATAAGGTTTAATATAGTTAGAATAATTGAACGGTTAAATAGGTGGATAATTTAAATGGTTCAATTATTTAGGTAGATAATTGACGATAATTGACAGTTGGCTGGAATGGCTCTAATGTTTGCTAGCAGTTATGCTAACTATGTTATCAAAGATAATAATGTTAACCAAGTTACTTAAGTTAGTTAACTTAGCTAATGTTTTCATTTTTAGTAGTTATGCTAACTAGCATGTTAGCAATGCTAACTATGTTAACCATGTGACTTAGCTTACCTAGCTAATCATTTTTAGTAGGTATGCTAACTATGCTAATTAGCATGCTAATATGCTAGCATGCTAACTATGGTAACCATGTTACTTAGCTAATCATTTTTAGCAGTTTTGCTAAAAATGCTAACTATCATGTTAGCATGCTAACTATGCTAACCATGCTACTTAGCTTACTTAGCTAATCATTTTTAGCAGTTTTAGCAGTGATGGAGGATGAAAGCTGTCTGCCTGGAGCAGTGTGTTGCGGTCAGTTGGTTTTCGGAAGACTGGTGTTAATGCATCCTTCCTTGTCCTTCTGTATGGTGAGATCTAAGAAGTCAATTTGAGTCAGGTCATATTGCATACACAATTTTAGGTTTTTATTGGTGTTGTTGAGGTATCTATAAAATGAAGTTAGTTCTTGTTCAGTACCAGAGAAAAGGAACACTAGGTCATCAATATAGCGTCCGTAAAAAGCGATCATGTTCCTGTAAGGGTTGTTGCATGAATAAACAAAGTGTTCTTCCCATAGGCCCATGAATAAATTGGCTAGACTTGGTGCATAACATGCTCCCATTGCTGTTCCTTTTATTTGTTGGTACAAATAGAAATACATTGTTTTCAAGTGTCCATTTAGTTAGTGTGAGCAGAAAGTCTGTGGGTGGTGTACTAGAAGTTGGGTGTGTGTTCAAATAATGAGACAGAGCATTGAGGCCTTCTTCATGGTCTATGTTCGTATATAAAGCCTCCACATCCATTGTGAAGAGGTAGAAATGTCCAATGTTCTTCAGAAGGGCCAACTTGTTAAGTACATGTGTTGTATCCTGGATAAATGATGATAGATTGGAAACATAAGGTTGAATGAAGTGGTCTATTAATTTTTATATGGGTTCTGTCAGAGATCCATTGCCAGATATTATGGGTCTCCCTGGAGGATTATGCAGGTCTTTGTGCACTTTTGGTAGCATGTAGAAGCAGGGTAGTACAGGATTAGGACAAAATAGATAATCATGCTCTGCTTTGCTTATCCAGGCATTATCCATAGCACCTCTCAAAATTTGCTTCAAGTCATTTTTCATTTGTTCCATAGGGTTAGTCTTCAAACTTTTATAGAATGCAGTATTGTCAAGTTGGCGGTGGGCTTCTTGCAAGTATTTTGTTTTTTGCCACACTACTACAGAGCCTCCTTTATCAGCACGCTTGATGACTATGTTTTCATTATTTGCCAAAATATCTAGTGCTATTCTTTCCTTCTTTGTTAGGTTGTGTTTGATCGAGTCCTCTTTGTTGCTAAACAGTCTTTCAATATCCACATCAGTTTTTCTACAGAAAGTTGCGAGAACAGGGTTGTTGCTAAGAGGACAGAAATATGACTTGGGGCGGAAAGCAGTTTTACAGTCACTGGTATTGGCAACAGTTGAAGTGTCTGGGTTCTGATTATACCAAAATCTCGAGTGTAAGCTGCGATAAAATCTAAAGAGGTCTACTTTGGTATTGAAGCAGTTGGCATAGTTGGTAGGTGCAAATGTTAAGCCTTTTGACAATACTGCAACACAATCATCAGTCAATGGGGTGTCAGAAATGTTGATTACTACCTGGGGTTCCTGTTGCTCCTGAGGTTCGATCTGGGAGTGTAACCTTGGTTTCCTTTTGCCCCTCCTTGTTTTCTACATCGGAAGGACAAAAAGAAAATTACAACAGAGGGTAGCAGAGCACAAATATGCAATTCGTACAGGAAATGAGGATTACCCAATGGTGAAGCATTACAAGCAACACCATGGATGCAACCCAGAGTCACTAAGGGCAATGGGAATAGAAACAATTGAGCTATCCAAAAGAGGAGGGGACAAACTTAAAAAATTATTACAGAGGGAGACTTACTGGATTTATACACTAAAAGCCCTCATAAACCCAGGACTTAATGAAGACTTGGACTATACCCCCTTTCTATAAAGACATTCTAATATTTGCTAATTGTAACTGTAAGATTGTATGTCTTCTTCAGAGCACTTAATATAGGTAACTCAATGTTTACAATGTTAACTATCTTTTAAAAAATATTTGGGTAGAATAAGAAATATGTACAAAATGGCCACATAAGGGAGACATAGTTCGTCCTATATGAAATGCATATTTTTCCATTCTCTTCTAAGCTTAACTGAATATTTCAAGGTGAACCGTTTTTTGTAGCCCGTATGAAATAATTATTGTAGTCCTCATAAGTAGTATAATTGTTTGTAACTTGATGTATGTATGATGTTTTTATGTGTGACATGGTGCACCAGTAATTGACTGATAGGTGGAGTCTATGCACCCTGCCACTTAGTCCTACTTAATTGCCTGCACCTTCTCTTTGTTATAGGGACTTGGGAATTAGTCAGTGTTTAGGCTCTGAAGAAGACAGTAGTCGCAACGCGTTAGCCCATTATATTAAAGGCTTTTTAATTGTATCAAGCAGTGTGCCTTTGGAATTTTTTGGCAAGACTTTAAGCACAGTCACTACTGAAGTTGAGTTTAGCCATATCTTTAAGTAATTATTATGACCGCCGCGCAGCGAAGCGGCGGTCATATAGGTTTAGTCAGAATTTGTATTTATTTATTTATTTATTTTATTTTTTTTGCATGCCCAAATTTCCGTCAATGATTCCCGGGACACTGAAAGACCGGAGTACACAAAACTTGGTGGGCATGTAACCCCACATGGATAGCATGGAACCGTCGTTTTTCGTTTTGATCTGTTGCCCCCCCGCTCTCCCTACTGGAGAACTGTAGGGACTAGGATGACCATTTTTTTCCGTATGTTTGCCTCCAGGGGTCATGTTAACCCATTTCATGTGCACACATGTGCACAAACAGATACACACACACACACACACACATACATTCACAGTAATCATACGTATGACACATACTCACACAGTAGACATATGTACGCTTGCATGCACAGGCACATACGCAGGCACACACACAAGCATGCACACACACACACACACACACACACACACATAACATAAACATGTACATGCACACATGCACACAATTCAAGAATTTCTCAGAATTATGAACAGGCAAGATGGAGATGGGGTTGTATAAAATGAATTTTACATGTGAAATCTATGAACTAATCATGTTTTGGTACTTGTTGTCTAGCAGATACCAGTGAGAATTGAGTGTGGATAATGCAATTTAGGCCTTAGGCGTGATCACTTTCAGCGTGATTTATTTTTGTGGAAATATGACTGTGGCGGCGGTCATATTTTGTACCGCTCTGCGGTACATCTAGTTAAAGCATGTTTAGTCACTGGGTGCCTGCAATGAGGAAGCATTTCACAAGATATGGTCAAAACATTTAAAGCAATAAGCCCCAAAATGCCGTAGATTGATTCCAGTGATTTTAGAACAGCTAAGGGGTGTTGTTAGGCACAACGCGAAGTGGAGCACAGCTTCACGTGTACTATGCCCTGTGATATCAGTTGTATTGTGGTTGTGGAAGCCTGTTTATCCGAAACACATTTCTCCCTTTGGAGATCTAATAAAGTCACCTTGAAGATCAACAAAAACTGTAATGATTTTTTCATAGATAGTCATTTTCCACCAATAAATGGAAGCGTAAGCGTTAGTTCTGTCAGGAAGACTTAAGTCACTCATCATTCATTACTTCCGTCTAATCACCTGTCTGCATCAGTCTTTATAATGACATGACTGCACCTGCATGTTGCTTTCAGGTGCCGATTTTCGATGTTCCGTATCCATGCATGGGTTCGCCAAAACTTTAACTTGTGATGCAGTCACAGATCTTACCTTAACGTTCGCGTTCAACTGTTTTAGATGCATCACCAAAGTCTCGGGGTTCCGTTAATGTAGGAGGATATATCTCTCGTAAACGTCGGAGAGTAGGTAGGCCAAATTGTTGCCACTTGTTCGTCCGCTTGGTCTTATCAACGGAAAGAAACAAGTTTCACGGCTTTTGAAGGTTTCTCTTTTTTACCCTAGTCTCGTTAAGCCTGTTATTCCAGTTACTGTAGGCCGACACTCGCGATGGTTTCCCTGCTATAATACAGCTTTGCTAGGTTCACATCCTAGGCAAATTGGCTCGCTGGTTAGGCTACTGTTGTGTAGCCTATGGAAGGCCAACAGGGACAAAAGTGGCTACTTTCCTTGTTGTCTGCAGTGCAGGGATGTTAGTTTGCAGAGATTTATGGTAGGCCTGTTGGTAGGCTATTGTCTGCAGGGCTACACTATCGTCATTAACCCATAATATTTCCGATGCACCTGAAGGCCATGATTAATCCATTTTCATTCTCATGTCTGGCTGATCATTATCGTGTCATTGTCTGTTACATGTCATGGTTAAATGTGTCTATATAATATGTAGGGCCATACTTTGTTGATTTAACTAATGGCAATGTAAATGTTTCATGGCTGTTTATTTGCCCGCGTGCCAGGTCCTTTCAAAAAATTCTGTATGCATGCTATTCTGTATGTCTCCTAACCACTCCATTCCTCCTTGCAGGTCTTCAGGCTGTAGGGACTAGTAGCCTACTAGAGCTTTCCACAAACTCTTTCTCTGCCGAAAGAGCAACACCTCTAGCAAGCACAAAGTCTTCAGGCCAATACTGCGCCCAGTCATTCACCTTTTTTCCAAGCACAATGCACTGTGCTTGTCGTCATTCGTAATCCCCCATTAAGTCATGGCAGCCGCAAGCACAGGGATGACATTACTTCCCAGTTCTTCATTAGGCTTACATTAACATCTTAATCTTTTAATTTCAGGAGCAGCTCCTCTTTGTTTAATGTAAATGCCTCACTCTCTAAGTTAAGGGTATGCATCTGTCGGCAGTGGAGTACTAGTCCCCTAACTCACTATAACTATCTACTTCACGCATTGATGCGGGGCTGGTTCTCGTAGGCTATAGCCAAAACATTCATTGAGGGACAATGCTTTGGTTCATATTTAATCTTACTTCATCCAGGTCACATGGTGTCAACTTAGATAACGAGCTAAGTAAGCTATATCTGACCCTGTACTCTTCATGTCTTTATCCCACCACAGTAGGAGCAGCAGCATAGTGAACTCGCATCGTTAAATCTTTAGATCTTGCAGTTTTGTCTCACTTTTGAATATCCATATGTCCCTGGATCTCAATCACATATTTCTCAATCGTCATATGATCAAATCAATTGATTATCAATTCTCAATCATCAATTATTTGGCTACATCACCAATTCACTCTAACTATCTACTTCTTTACAGGGACTGTGGTGCTGGTTCACATATACTAAACATCCATTTACTCTTTGCTCAGGAGCAGTGCATTGTTTCATATTTAATCTTATTTCACTCAGTCAGCATGATGAGGATTACTCTTCTATCTCTTGTCTTGTTTATTTAAGTTATATGCTAAATCATCCTCAGCGACCATCCATAAGTGCCAGTGTACTCCAGCTATGTATCTGTTGATTTGTATTTTGTCTTGTTTCAAGTTATGTTGTGCCCTTAGATCTGCTTCTGGTTAGTTAACCCTGGTTCTGAGCTCTGCAAGCATTCTTTCAGCAGCTCTGTGTTTAATGAGTTCAACCAGGTGCTTTGCCTCAATGGTAGTCCTTCTGCATATAGGGTTCACGGGAGGTCTTCACTTATTTACATTCACAAGGTTCTGGTCTCATTTACTAACCTGATGTAACCTGATGTCACATACGCACCGCTGCCCCTGGTCAGCTTCTGCAAGCTCAAGCCATGGCACGTTTAGTCACAACATTTCATGCCCATCCATTTCACTTCTTAGTAAGCACAACACTTCTCAATCGACATCGACATATAGGCTCTTCATTGACAACTCTGCAGTCGTCTCGAATCGCATCGTTCGCATCGTTCGTCAAATCAGCACAAATCCACGGGTGCTTGCACCACATTCTTGAATCGCAAGAACTGAGCTTATGCAAGCTCCTGCACTTCGAATCGACCTCTGCATTACCAATGCTGGTTATGCTCATCTTTACACTCGAGAGAGCACTCATCTCCATGAGCTGTTCTTATTCCTCGATCCCTATTCCAGGGCTGCCAACTTTTCAAAAAACCTTGGAGTGAGATTTGGTGGGGCCAACCAAAATTTTGCTGCGTACATTTTTGTTTGGCTCATTCAGCATTATACCGTACAGTAAAAAAAACGCACATCAGTGGTTCTCAGGTGTAGGGACCAGGCATGGACGGATTATGAGCTTTCGGGCCCTTGGGCCCAGATGTATTAAGGGCTCCCCACTAATTGTCGTATATGTGGAAGGGGGGTTTGGGGGTACTCCCCCAGAATTTTTTTAATTAGTTTAATGTGATTTCCTGTATTCTGGTGCATTTTGGGGATGGGCAATACTAAATTCAATCAGATTCATAGCCTACATCCTGATGTGTTGATATTGAGGCAATGATTCCATGCAAAGGCTTGGGCTTCAGGGCCCCCTCACACCTTGGGCCCCTGGGTCTGGGCCCGGAAGGCCCGTGCAGTAATCCATCCCTGGGACCAGGGTCCCAGAGTTATATGAACATTGGTATCAAAGGGATCTAGCCTACTACTAGGACCATGGGCGTCGGAGGCATTGTGAAAGTGGGTGGGACATTTCAGCGGGTGGTATGGGGGTCCTCCCCCAGAATTTTTTTTTTGGACTAGATGCAATTTCCTGAATTCTGGTACATTTTAACAGGTTATTTAGATACTTCTATATAACAAAATAAAGCCAGCCTACGAAATTAATAAAAAGTAAATCATGCATAATTTAAAAATAACTCAATAGGCTACTTGGCTACGCAATAAGGTTTCCATTACAGCACCGCGGACGTTCAATGAACGTATGAAAGCGGATGGTTTGTTTTAAATCCCGACACATGGAACGTAATAGTGATCATCAAATACCTCCCCAGATTTCAGTGCCCATCAGTCCCAACATTTAACAATATAATCAAACAGTCCAAAAGTAAATTAAATATCAAACTAAACCGAAAATGTCATGCTTTAGAAGGCCTACCAGTATGCCGCTCCAAGAAACGCATGTCTCAAAATAAAACTCGCATAAGAAATAAAGGGCTGTCTCGAATACAATCCTGCCCCTAAAGGCCTGTACTGTCTTAAGACCCCGGCCATAATTTGAGGATTTACAGTATCTAAGTAGACAAACTGGCTTCAGATATCCAACAGAGTGAATAGAGATTGTGCAGTCTTAGCTGTGGTTAGTGACGTGATGCTGTTAATGGGGAGTTTTACATAGCCTAGCGTAACCCTATAGGTTATTATTTATTTGGCGTACCTATAAGGCTTTTTACCTTATCAAAAGTGAGGGGGACGACTGATCTCTTCAACACTGCGGGGGATTTGGCGCTTGTCACTGTGTGTGTGACAGAAGAGGAATGGGAGAATGCGTGTAACAAAAAAAAAAAAAGTTTATGAGCGATTTACGCGAAAATGGGAGAATCCAATGAAAATGACAATGAAGCACTAAACAGATGCTGAAAACAGCACTGGTATTTCACACGGCAAAAGTGGGGGTGGGGGGTCCAAACTAACAATTTTAAAGAGTGGGTGGGTGTTTTGTAAGAATTTAAGAAATGTTTGTATATTTTGCATCAATCAGATGCACTTTCAAAATAAATTCAGAGGTCAGACTTGCTTGTTTTTATGGAAATATTTGTGCTGTAGCCTAAGCTATTTTGCACTTCAGAATTATAACCATGCACACACAGGTGGAATAGTTATGGTGATATTGCAATAAGTTCACAACCACAAAAACATATGCTACATTTCACAGTTCAGAAATGTGTGTACATTTCAGCACTCCATGAAATTATGCAGAAGTGGTCACCTGTGTTATTCAGCTAGTTTATTTAAGATAATATATTGGTCATTGTAATGGCCATAGCCTATAGCCTACATGATATTCCTTTTTCAGGATGTACCCATATCTGCATGATGTGAATGTTTGCATATGGCTTATGTCAGGCTTTATATCAATATTTGTGTCTCGTTATTTGATTTTCTTCATATTTTTGCATTAATGTCACTAGGAAGCATGCCAATATAAATATATTCATTTATCTGTAATGGGATTGGCTGGAACCTGACAATATAAGAACCATGATAGTGGGATAATCTATGGCTGAGCAATTTACAAAAATGTATGTAGGCCTACTGACAAATAGTTAACATTAGAATACATTATAATTTTGCCCCAATGAGGCTAGAAATGTGTTGCAATTTCAAAACCGGATTACTCAGGAACCACTTATTGCACAGAGGCATGCTTTATATCCTCGTATTCGGTAGGTTTGCTGTTTATTGTGAAATAGGGTTTTCCACGTGTTGTGTGAAGGGTTAGTGAAATATTAAACCGAGAGTAATGGGTAAATGCAAATATGATTAGCCTAAATTGCACGTCGGTTCAATGTTAATTCTCTCGCGAACCATTTATCACAGCAACTTGGCGCTAATATCATTGGAAAGCTTAGATTCCACACGTTCACATGATGTGTGATATCTTATGTATAGGTTTAGTTTAGTTGAACCTCATCTGCCAGGTATTTGACCTACCAGGTTGACACTTCAGCGTGAAAAATACTCAATAATACTCAAAGCATACCTGAAGCCGGGGAAATGCGGGGGGGGGGGGGGAGGGATGCGCCTGGGATGGCTTCTGAAGTAGCATCGCAAATGAGAGAAAATTTAGAAAATTCCACAGACAGGGGGTGCTCTTGAACCCTCTCACCGTCTCTGAAAGCATAATCGTGGCTCAACAGGTAGATCTATAGGCTAAACTCATTTTTCAGGCATCTGACCGACCGGGTTGACACTTCAGCGTGAGAAATCGGGGGTGTGGCGTGTGAGCGTGTGAAACTAATCAAATGCGTGTGTCTCACGGCCAATGCGTGAGAGTTGGCACCTATGCTATTCTAAAGAACTATTACCCATGGTCAATGTGTAATATTCATGTTTTCTTGTCTTGTTTAGCTAACGTTACCTATGCTGCTCATCTTAATTTGGGGGGTTTTCCAAGAGCAAGGTGCAAAAGCATGGCCTCCCTCATTTCACCTGGCTTTGGGTCTGCTTTAGCTTCATTCTGTTGCAGGATGCGGCTTGCTCACAGAAACGGTAATCACTTTTTAATAGGGGTCGTCCTTAAATCAGATTTATTCTGTCTTGTAATCATGTACTTTCTCTTGCAAATGTATGGTGATAGTTATTATCTCAATTTAATCTTACTTTATTCATCTTTTCATCGCTTCGTTTGTTCCAGGGCTTTGGCTTGGTGGCATTTGTGCAGCTGGCACCTTGTGCACTGGGTCTGGGTGCTTATGGGTTGTCTCATTAGTACCGCTGCTCGAATAAGGCCAACTCGGGCCACCATGCATCAAATCATGCGTCATGAGCTTCTGCAACTGCAGGCTCTATTTCTTCTGCTCTAACCCTGAACATTTGCAACGGCAAGCTCTATCACTGCCCCGAGCATCTGCAACCTCTGTCCCAGGGCTCTCAAGTTTTGAAGACAGGCAAGAGTGAGATATCCCCCCCCCCCCCCCGGTCCGAGGGTTAAAGGGGTGGCTGGTCAGACGGGTTGGTTGTGAGAATGGGGGTGTTTCATTAATAATACTACAACTTTTTGTTGCTGTTATTAATATGCCTTCAGATGTTCCAGTGTAACAGAAGTCGTTTCGTCAGCCGCTCACGGCCCTTGAACCCGCCACCTCAACACACACCGGCATGGGAGTCGAGCGCTCTAACCACTGAGCTAAAAGCCCAAGCTTCCAACTCAGCGGTTAGAGCCGTTCTTAAGGTTAGGGGTGTGAGGATTTACACGCGCAACTAGCATCACCAGCTAGCATACACCAGCCCCAGGTCGGTTACCAGTTGATCCAATATTAGTCGTGCAGAAATATAGCCCATCCTATACACACCAATTGAATTGAAATAAATTGTATAGATTTGTATTTTTTGTAATTATTCCACATTTAGTGTAGTCATATCAGAACCTGAAGTAGCCTACAATCCAAATGCAAGCATGAAACTTCAGAGTATTACCTTTCATTTGAGGCCAAGATTATGCTTATAAGGGGTTCATATGCAGTAAGCATTTGATTGCCAGTATGCATTTTGGATAACCCAAAGTCCTATGGGGAGTTTTCATAGGGCATTTTACAAAATGCATGAGTATACCTTGGCAAATAATGGTCTAAAGTACTCATGTTGTCATTCTATATTGATCTACTTTTGCACACAGCATGACAAGACCTAATGCTAGGACTCAAGTCATATCAAGTCAAGACCTAGAGGGCTTAAATGTGGTCAGTTCAAAGGTGCTTGTTATCCGGTAGAAAAAGAAAAGAATAATCTAGCCTTTGTAACTTTGTGTCAGTACATCACACAATTATTCTAATTGTTTTCCAACAGTGCCTCAGCTTTCCAAAAGAGGGCAGGCATTTGATTATTGGCTAAAGTATGTAGGAGCAATGCCCTCCTAAGTCAAAATGGGGCGAAAGTATAATTTATAATTGCTCAGATTTGCAAAAGAAAAGATTTGACACATGGCACTAACAATTCAATAATGGGCCTTTTCACCACTTCTGAGCATCCACTAACCTGGACCTTTTAGGGGGCTTTCCTCTCAGGGTGAATGAGAGGATGCTTAATTGCTTTTTACCCGACATTTTTGAATACAGATGCAATGATTAATGCATCCATGGCCAGGATATATAATATGACATTATTTTAAAAGTGATCTATAACAATAGGCTATGCAATAAGCTACTATTCAAACGAACACTTAAATTATATTGTTCTTAAACAACGAGTAGGAAAACTATAGTAACTAATGAGAGATTGAAATGAATGAAGTTATTACCTGATTATCCTGTTCTCTTTCAACTCCACCTCGTTTTCCACCTCTGCTATGCATTCACCGAAGGCCGAGACTGCTCACGAAACTGAAACTCAGAGTTCGCCCCGCAACAAAACAAAACTATTTCCTGATTGGTTGAGAAATCCTATTTTCTGATTGCCCGATAGGTTAGTAACTGAACAGCAGCTCTCTGAGCTGAATGAGCGCACAGACTGCAACGTTGTGTGACACGTTTGTAAAATATAGCCCTTAGAAATTTCTGTGCGGGCAAGTTAATAATTTCTCGGAGTGAGAAATGCCATGTGTGGTGTATGAGCATGTGAAGTCATTGAAATGCGTGTGTCTCACGCTCAATGTGTGAGACTTGAGAGGTCTGCTCTGTCCCGCTGCACTGACCCTAAGAATCTGCAACTGCGAGCTGAATCCTGCAGCACTGTACCTGAGCATCTGCAACTGCAAGCTCTATTCCCCTGCTCTGACCCTGAGCATCTGCAATTGCAGGCTCTATTCCCCTGCTCTGCTCTGACCCTGAGCATCTGCAACTGCAGGCTCTATTCCCCTGCTCTGACCCTGAGCATCTGCAACTGCAGGCTCTATTCCCCAGGCTCTAACCCTGAGCATCTGCAACTGCAAGCTCATTGCCCTGCATGTCATTTGGGGGGCAATTGTGGCCTACTGGTTAGGGCTTCGGGCTTGCAACCTGAGGGTTGCCGGTTTGATCCCCGACCAGTAGGAGCGGCTGAAACGCACTTGAGCAAGGCACCTGACCCCTCAATGTTCCCTGAGCGCCGCTGTAGCAAAGCAGTTCACCGCTTTGGGTTAGTGTGTGTTCACTGTTTGCTCTGTGGTCACTAATTCACGGGTGGGATAAATGCAGAGACCAAATTCCTTGTATACATATGCAAGTATCCTATACCGAGAAACCTGATTTGCATTTAAATTTACATGTCAGTTAACGACATCTGCAAGCTTGACTCCCTTCTATAGCACCAAATCAATTTTAAATCTTTGAGTTACAGGTGGTTGAATTATTATCAAATCATGAGTTATCTCATTAATAGTATATTTATTCAGGTCATTGGATACTCTTTCTTGCTTTCTCTGATTCATCTCCTGGGTTACAACATGCACTGTTTAATATTGTTATGCTCTATTTCAGAGAGGATGACCATCTAAACATTTCTGGTGGGTATCTTTATTTCTTATTCTTTGGGGGTAGGCTCCGCCACCTGCCGTTGCATTCCAGCAGGATCTGCAAGGGTCTGCACATTCAGTGACCTAGGACGAGGCCTACGCTAAAGACTATCTTATTGTTGCTTATGCATTTTGTGTATCCTTTGATGGATTAAAACATGTGTTAACTTTCATTATACTTCCCTGAGTCTTTCTGATAGAAATGGAAGCGTAAGCGTTAGTTCTGTCAGGAAGACTTAATTGGTCACTCATCATTCATTACTTCCGTCCAATCACCTGTCTGCATCAGTCTTTATAATGACATGACTGCTCCTGCATGTTGCTCTCAGGTGCCGATTTTCGATGTTCCCTCCCTCCCTTCCTAACCACCACCAGTTTGGCCTTGTCCAGACGTCCGGGGGCGTAGGCTCCGCCACCTGCCGTTGCATTCCGGCAGGATCTGCAAGGGTCTGCACATTCAGTGACCTGGACCGAGGACGAGCCCTACGCCAAATTGTTGCTTATGTATTTTGTGTATCCTTTGATGGATTAAAACATGTGTTAACTTTCATTATACTTCCTTGAGTCTTTCTGATATAAATATAGGTTCTCTATCAGAATGGTTGCCAAGCAGCACAGAGACACAGCAGCTCTAAATTTTGTATCAATTGGTGGAGCAGTCATGTAGAATGAAAGGCGGTCAACATTGCACTGGGTTTTACAGTGACCTAAATTGGCCATTCAGCAAATCATAACCAAGGAATGGAACTATCCATTTTAGAAATAAAAAACATAACTGGACAACAAAACAATATTTCTTATTTATTGTAAATACAACATGTATCTAAAGTCAAGACAAAGCTATGATCTTGCAATGGTCAACATCCACCCCTGAACACAGTAAATACAGTGTTGAAATGGTCTGATCCACTCAGCCGTGTTTCCAAGTCCTTCACACTTAATCCCTGAACCTTCCCGTTATTATCTGGTCCTATGAACGCTCGAGAGAGACGCCCTTCCTTTTTCAGACAGCAGAGGGCGCTCCAGTAGTGCTTGGCCACCCTCACTCCATCCCCGATGTGGCTGTTCCCTGGCACGACTCCAGTGACTGTGAAGGCACGAAGGCAGTCCTTAGCCAGCTCCACCAGCTCTTCCTCGTGGACCCTCCACCTGCCCCTGTTAAAGGTGGGGTCCTGTGGGGCGGCGTTGGTCAGGGTGGAGGTTGCAAGCATGGCGTCTTTGGTGGACGTGTGGAACACCGGGAACAGGTGGCCTTTGTCATAGCCAGAGCCATCATAGTCTCTGTTCAGAGCCTGCTTCTGCCCACGGTTGGCTATGGGGATCTGGTTTTGCCCTCCCATGCACTCGAACTTGCCACCGTCAATCTATCAGGAATCAAGGGGGAGGATAGTGAGGTCACAGGTCTGGAAATGTTTGAATGTGGATACTGTAAATCAAGATTGCTTATTTGGAGTGTAGGATTTCTTTAATTGCTATTTATGTATTTATTTATGTGGCTTATTTTCCTTTATTTACATCTTCAACAGTGAAATAAACCACATAAAAACCCATAAACCACAACCATAGAGAGAGAGACGATTACACTAACCTGTGGCTCAACATACCAGCGATCGTCCCTGTTCATATTGATGTGGCTGAGATTATAAGCTGAATAGATGGGTATCTTGTTCTGAGTGTCATACAGGGTGGCGTAGAAGTACTGTGGACTCCCGTTCTGGTCGAGGAGGCACTGGCATATCTGCTGGTAGCGATCGCTGTTGCTGGGATCCGTCAGGACAGTGGGGCTCAATCCATTCAGAAAGAACTGGTTGCACTGGTCAAATGTGGTCACTCTGGCCAGAGAGAGAATGGGAAGAATGACCAGAGGGACTAAACAGGAGGTCTTGATGCTAAAGCCTTCCATCACCGTAGGACAACAAATAAAGACAGTGACACCATGTTGAGTTTGTCGGTCTTAAATTGTGCACCCTGTGTGATCACACCTGTGGGTGACAGGTGGGATCCCAGAACACTGGTCTCTTGTCCTTGTTTATCTCCACCTCTCTTGTGTGCAGTGTGTTCCCTATGTGTTACTCATTGATAGAGTGTTTTAGGTTGAGCCTGTGGATGAGAAAGAGACCAGGCTTAAACAGTTACTTCAGTTCTGCTGTGTTTAACAAACCACTAGTGTTCCCATTTCCACATTCCTAAAAGCTGAAGAATGTAATCTGTGTTTGAAAAGAAACATTATATATAAATGTATTTTTTATTTTTTATTTTGAATGAATGGATTGCAGATACAGGCTAATTTATTCATAAATGACATAAATGTGATTAGTTTTTTTTTCCTGGTTCTCCCTTCCCCATCCCCAACCTCAGCCACTCCCACCAGAACAAAATGTTTCTCAAACTTTACATAACATCGTTTAGTCTTTCTCAAGCCTGTTCTGTACAAAATGTATGTGTGTCTCAACACCTCTTTAAACTGCTATATATCCATGGTAGCCTGTAGCCTGGGTTTTCCCATGCTGCCTTGCGCGCGCAATTTAATTCACATGAATGCCTAGTTCCCAGACCCCGTCTCATTTGAGATGAGGGTATGACGTTAGCCAGGCTAGGTAGCCTGGGTAAAACCCAGACAAACCTGTTAGCAACTTTGAATATGCTCTGCAGAGCAAATTTGAATTGGCTAACATGTTCGTTGGCGACCAATCAGATGCCTTCATCAAGGTTTGCTGGCTGCTCCAGAGTCACACTTGAGTGTGACAACTTTGTAGATTTGGCCCCTAAGATGTGGAAGAGCTTATGTCAGATCTTCCTTCATGATTATTTTTAATATTAATTTTAGGAGTTCAGATTATTGTCTCTCAAATTATCTCAAGGTGTCATTTAAGGTGTCATACATTTTTCACTTATCTTTGGTATAGATTGTATAGAAGCCATGACTGGTGTCGGCTGTAGGTCGTTTTGCATGAAGATCTGTCATATTCGCCTAATGGTAGCCATCTTGGTTTTTCCGAAGACATTGATGATGTTGATGACGTCAGACACGACTAGCGACTTATGACTGGTTACTCAAAAATGAAGATGTAATGGGCAATGTTTTAAAAACATATATTTGAATACAATTAAAACCTCACTACCTCACTTCACTAAGATAACTCAAAAGTGTCTTGCTGGGTTAACTAAATACCATGGTTTTAAGTAAAACACCAACAATACTTATAAGTTAGTAGAACTGTTTGGGACAGTGTGTGTGTGTGTGTGTGTGTGTGTGTGTGTGTGTGTGTGTCTGTGAATGAATGAGAGAGAGAGAGAGAGAGAGAGAGAGAGAGAGAAAGAGAGAGAGATCACAATCTTATGTGCATGTTTCGCCCACTATGAACAATTGTTATATACTGTAGGGCAGTGTTTTTCAACCACTGTGCCGGGGCACACTAGTGTGCCGTGAGAGATCATCAGGTGTGCCGCAGAAAATTACCCAAATGTCACTCACTGGTCCAGAAAAGCAACTGTTGCATCAAAGAATTTATAACCACATGCTCTCATTGATTGTATGATTGCACTATTTGTGGTATGCAGCCAGACATTGTAAAACGGGGCCCGATATCCAGTATTCACAGAATCATCACATATCCAGTTCATAACAACAATTAAACTAGATGTACCGCAGAGCGGTACAAAATATGACCGCCGCCCAGTCCAGCACATGTTTTCCATAAAAATAAGTCACGCTGAAAGGCATATATGATTCTAACTCTCACTGAATTGCATTATGCACACTCAATTCTCACTGGTATCTGCTAGACAATAAGTAGCAAAACATGATTAGTTCATAGATTTCACATGTAAAATACATTTTATACAACCCCACCCCCATCTTGCCTGTTCATAATTCTGAGAAATTCTTGAATTGTGTGCATGTGTGCGTGTACATGTTTATGTTTATGTTTATGTGTGGGTGGGTGGGTGGGTGTGTGTGCGTGCGTGCATGTGCATGTGCTTGTGTGTTTGCCTGTTTATGTGCCTGTGTGTGTGCATGTGCATGCATTCGTATATATGTCTACTGTGTGAGTATGTGTCATACGTAGGATTACTGTGAATGTATGTGTGTGCGTGTGTATCTGTTTATGCACGTGTGCATATGGAATGGGTTTACATGACCTCCTAGGCCCTACAGGCCAGTTGGTGTATAGTAACATAAATTAATTTATTGTGTGGCCCCCCATGAACGGAATTCCACGAAACTTGGCGTGCATTCAGAGGGTGTCATAATTATCCTACACTTCCAATTTCGTGCAGTTTTGACTATGTTAGGTCACAGATACCTGCGATCATTTTTATTTTTTTGTGTTTAACTAGGTGGCGCTATACATGAAATGAGTGGTTATGGAATGGGTTGACATGGCCCTTTGAGATCAACATACAAAATAAAAATGGTCCTCCTAAACCCTACGGTTCTCGAGATATTCACAGAAAACTGTATCTGCCCTACCCTCCTTTCGGGGGGTCCAGTCCAGTGGGGGGGCTACAGATCAAAATGAAAAACGATGGTTCCATGCTATCCATGTGGGGTTACATGCCTACCAAGTTTTGTGTACCCCGGTCTTTCAGTGTCCTGGGAATCCTTTAAAAAAAAAAAAACGCGGTCATAATAAATAATAAATTAAAATAAAGAAAAGTCCGTGTTAACTTAGTCCAACTCAGTCCAATGGCAATGACATGGCGCACAGCTGCGTCTTCAGACCAACCCGGAGGATCCAACATTAACATAGACCTTCTGTAACTGACGTTAGTCTGACTTCAGTCTAGAGATCACTGGAAGCCTAGAAGCTAACCGTCTGAAGTCATTGGCGATCCCGCAGATCAGCTACTCGGTGGACCCCCGACAGCGACAGCCTGATGCTCCGACTCCGAGAGACTGCAGAGCTCCCCAATGTCAACGGTAGTTTTGAACGTTAGTAGCTGCTAGTTAGAAGCTAGTCTGCTCAATCCAGACTCAGTTAACGTTAGTCTGCACCAAAAATGTTGGTCTGCACAATCCAGACTCCAGGCAAAGCAGATGGCAGCTCGCAGGTCAGCAGCAGCTCGGCGGCCACAGCAGATCCCTCGCAGAGTAGACATTACTGACAGTAGTTCATGGGTGTGTATAAGATGGACTATGCATCTGCACAACTAATATTGGATAAAACAACATGAATATTCAATTTCTATGGATTCCTGTGAATATTTCAGTACCCAATATGCTGCATCTACTTATTGCTAAGGATACACACTGCAGCTAGAAGGTAGGGAAGTACCAAAGGCAGAGGAGGGGGAGGAGGTCAATTTTTATACAAATTAATTGAGACATAGTAAGTCCAAGAGTCCAAGCTTTCATATGGTGTTGAAACAATTGATTTAGAATGTTGGGGGGAGGTGGGGGAAGGGGGTATGTGTGCCGTGGAAGGCACACCGTTCCATATCAAGCTAAATCCCTAGTCAGTTTTCAACGTGGGAAAGACAAGAGAATACACAAAATTTAAATATAAAAGAAGGTGTATTGACATTTGTAAGCCAGGGAATGGCTATAAAAAAAACTATACTTTGTTGAAAATGCCCATATTTACAGTGAAAACAATAATTAAAAGGTTTTAATCAACTGGAAATGTGCCTGGACAAAGACCCATGGTTATCTTGCCCACACGCAGAGTATGGAGGATGGTAATGTGTTGAAATGGGTTTCCCCCCTTGAGTCATTTTGACTGAGAGGTTGTTGATTATGGGGCGTGCCCTGGATATATTTAAGGAAGTGGCCCTAGACTGACAGGTTAAAAAAAAGACCTCACTGTCCTGTATTGACCCTAGGCAGATGGGTCAGGCCCTTGAGTCGTGGATCTGCTCGAGGTTTCTTCCTATATGTATCTCCAATTCTAGGGAGTTTTTCCTCGCCCCTGTTACCCATGGGCTTCTCTCACTCTTTCTTTTCTTCCTTTCTTTCCTTTTTCTCTGATTGCCTACATTCTGTAAAGCGCCTGGATACATGTGTAATGTTTTGGCGCTCTATAAGCACAATAAATTGAAAATTGAGGTACATCTTTCATCCTGTGAGAGGACTTCCTGGTTAGTGACGTGGGACACCTGTAGCTGTGTTTGTGTGAAACCGCTGGCTCAACAGTGCGGTTGGTTTTGTTTTTGGCACTCGTGTGCATTACGTCCAGTGGACCGCAATGTGAGAAACTCATTGGCTCCAGTTTGCTGTCAGCTGAGCTATTCACACCCTGTGACATAACAGCAAAACACGTTGCTCACGTGCACAAAAAACATGGCAGACATTTGTTTTTTTTGTCAGCAGTAAGTGAAGAATTCTGAAAGGTTTCGGAACTAATATATGTTCAAATTAAGTTTTAGATTGAAAAGTTGTGTTTTATTTTCATAATCTTCGTTCAGTGAACACATACAACCAGCAATTTGTTTATTAGCAGAAATTTTGTGAATATGACGCTCAGGCCTATAAACTATAAGTTTACCTCCAAACACAAAAAAAAGAGAAAAAAAATCTCACTGGTTCATGCTCCCTTTTTGTGAACAAAGGGCTACGAGTTCCCCCCACTGGTCATGTTGTGCTCTGCATTGTAATAGAATCAGATTAAACAAGGTGTTTCAACACAGATTCCATGCTTTGTTCGTCTATGTGTGTTTAGTTTTGACCTGAAATGTTCAAAATATCATTAACCCTCCATTTGTGTTTGCAGTCAAATTTGTCCACAATTGACAATTATTTTCTCTCAAAAAATGTATTCTGACTGTTATAAGGCTCCATGACTTTGTTAACATAGGGCATCTGAACACACAAAGCAAATTTTCATCATTTTCAACAATTTGGGTGTTTTATTTAACTTTAGAACACCCCATTGTGTTCCCGGTCAAAAATGGCAGGTTATTAGAAATTAATGTGTGAGAAAACTGGTCAGTGTATACAGCTTCACATAACCCCCCCTTCACTCTCCCTTTAGGCTTCTATGCCAGCCCCCACTGGAATCTTTCCCCAATAGAATCTTCCCCTTTCTGACTTGCATAAGCTCAGGTCAACGAGGCCTGCAGTACAGGCCATAAATAGCAAATGGAAGTTAAAAACTGGTAATATCCAATAGAACAGAAGTTGATACAAAGGTCTATCACATTAGATATATGTGTTACAATGGATTTATAGTCATAATTCAGTGGTCATTTTTGACCAGTAACACAAAACCAGACCAGTTTAGTAAACATAAAACAAACACAACAGAAGGGTTAAAAGACAACATGTGCAGACCAACACTAGAAGTAGCAAAAGTGCTAACTTGTCAGATTATCCAAGATGTTTTTTTTATGTTACTGTAATTTCACTCATTTACAGATCAGATATGTTCATTTTATTTTATGAGGTTTATTCACATACACTTTTGTCTTTAGTATGCCATTTATTTGTGCCATGGTGAAATTTTTTTTTTATTATTGATTTTAGAACAGAATGCCATGCAAGGGAAAGTCTGTGCATTTATTTAACTGCTAAATTAACTCCTTTAAAGCATTTCATAGCAAATGTTTCGGTGTGAAATAGTATCCTACACATGATGTGACCATCACACAATACTCGTATCGTTCCTAAACACCTGTCTCATAATGCACAGGATATCCCTCTTTACAGCCAAGTACAATGCGTTTGGTAGCTGACTTTCCATCATATATGCATCTTGGCAAATGCTTGCCCTCTCGTTTTGATACGCAGTTGACAACTCTGAATGGTTGATTGCTAATCCTCAGATTGGCACGTCCTTGGTATGGAGTCCCTGCCTTGTTGCAAACAGCAATGATATAATTGGTAGCTTCTAGAATGAACGTATTTGCGTCTTTGCATTTATTGCCACCAGTTTTGGCGATGTGTCTACCGTTAATCTCACGGTCACACTTATTTGGTGCCATTTTTGAATCAACATGCTGATTGATGAACTTTTTGTAGTGGGTCAGCGTTTCTGGTGATGGTTGTGGAGGTGAGGGGTTTTTGGGGTGTTTCGGTTTGGAAAGTGCAGGCTCTGACGATGGGTTGCCTTTGACGGAGTGGGTGGTATAAAACAGGAACACCAGGACAGATAACACACAGAGCATGAGGAACGTCTTCATCATGAATCCTTTCGAAGACCTAAATGAAATATGCATTCACCTTAATGTATATAACTACAGTATAGTATGCAGTTTATATGAACAGTAGCAAATAGTAACAACAATTTGCCAAAATTAGTGGGGGTGATATGAAATGTTGGCATGAAATGAAAAAAAAAATGCTTACAAATGCCTGTGCTTCTGGTATAAATGTAAGATCAAATGTATCTGTGAGCTGTGGTGATAAGTTCGTTGTTTGCATTTGTCTTTGACTAGACTTTTACCTGTGCTTCAAATTACAGCCCAGGCCCCATTAGTGTTTTGTTAGAAAAAAGTTAGCAATTTCATAAAAGAACATGCACCTGGCACAGATGGCCTTGTTTGTTGTTGTTTTATTTTTTTTAACAAGTGTCTATGTGTAACTCTTGTTTTTTTTTTTTTAAAGTGCCATACAAGTAAAAAATTACGGAGCCCTCCGGGTGACATGGGGAAAAACAACATGGGTTAGAAAAAAAAAAAAAAAAGTAGTGGGGAAAAAAAACATGAAGAAGAAAAAAAAACCGATGCACTTTTGCGGGATCTCATTGCGGGATCTCGCAAAAAGTTTATCAGGTATCAGGGTGCGATTTGTAGGGGGGGATGGTGAGGATTTCCCCACCTCTGGTTTTCCTATCCCTACCTCTGCTAAATAATTTTTATCTCCGGTGGGGACAAGGATTAAACCCCTTGATAGCGATGAATGCAACTTAACTGCTAGCCTACTTAAACTCTTGAAATCTAGCGATCTTCAGTGTCAATACATCAGAGTAGGCTATTCAGTAGCCTTCTGGCAGACGGCGCATATTTCTGAACGTCATCGAGCACAAACACATTGTAACATTTTCAGTCCCTCTCAACATTTTAGTGCGGGAACTTCCGCAGGGAAAACAGCGCTGAACCAAACATGAAACGCGCTCAGAGCAGCATATCGTCTTACTTTAAACACCTATAGTTTGCGGAGGACGAACGAGAAAACACTCGTTTGATAAATCAGCCAGTAGGCTAGGCCTAGTAGACAAATAACTTACAGAAATAATCTGTACAGCAAAAACAAATGTTGGTGGGTATTTAAACTATCTAGCGGGTGTTTTAACAGCTGCAAGAAATAGAAGCTTATGGCCCATATGTTCTGGTTCGTAAATTATTTTCATAAAACTTCAAGTTGCCCTATAACTTCACTCTCCAAACTCTTCACTGCACTGTAGCCAATTAACTGACAGTATGATAGTAAGCTATTTATTTTATGTAGGCTTCAATAAACACATTTATTTTTTCAACTTTTACAATATTACGCACTTGGCTACTGAACGCAAATCTGCAGGAGAGAGAATGCACGCAGCCTACGCAGCTTGTAGCGCAATGTGTAGGCTATTTGTATACCAACTAACACTGTTAGCCAATTCACTAACTCAAGACTTCAGTGTCATCATATACAACATTTTACATAACAAATACAGAAAGGATGGAGGCAGCAAAGGTAGAGGAGTCATTTCAGATGGGTCAAGAACAAGGTGAATTTGTAGGCTATGTTTCTCAAAACGTAGTCCAACCCTGCATTAGAGGAGCTGAGCACACTCGCTGTTTAAAGTCATACACAACGGTAAACTAAAACTAAGCTAAAGGCAAATGTTACAAAGTTGGCAAAATTAATATAGGCTATTATTAGCCATGAAATTACTAGGCTATGAATCGTTCTTTCATTTTTTTTTTTTTGGGGGGGGGGGGGGTACAAACATATTCAAAATCATCCCCCCCTCTCCCCCCCTCTGTTTTTTACACAAATCGCACCCTGGGTATCACTAATACCTATTAAATAAATGTAAAGGACACAGAACTGTAAGCTCAAATTCAAAAACGTTTGAAGTCTACCCAAACATATGCAAAGGGAATATATATAAATTGTGTTGCATATAGCCAGCTTAATTAATGTCAATTTAAAGATTATGATTAGCAGTTTCTATGCATTTTTCCATTGATAGTTACAGGAAGCCACGTTGTTGTTTAAACTATTGTTGCTTCTAGCCCACGTTACCTCCAGTTTCACTTGCTGCAGGGACGCACACATTGCATGATCGATCATAAGCGTTCTATCTCCGATGTAGAACTCAATGTCTTGACGCCGCCGTTTGTAAGATCAGATCAAATAAGACGTTCTAAATGGAACGCGATGTAATTAAGCTGTTCCTTTCCAAGCGTCTTGGAGACGTACTGTATGTGTGCTGACTGGGCTATGTCTATATAGTTGATGACACCAAATGAATAAGTATGCTGCAAATGAGCAGACGTGTGAAGCACCGGGCATAACTTAATTTCGCGGCTACGTGGAGCAGTAGTAGGTTAATTGTTGAGGAGGCCCATAGTTTGAGAAAAGCTGCAGATAGGCAGAGAAAGCATAATGCTCTGAGAACAGTAGCCAAAGGTTTTCCTGCAGAAACAGGTGCCTTGGTGCACGCACCCCGCTTTCACTTTGACTCCCTGCATTGTGACAAAAACTGTCAGTCAGACAGTGAATTTTGGTTTACTAAATTAGCATAATGCGATAACAATTATCATTTCAATTCTATCTGAAATCTGCTCACTGCAGACGTTACAATGCAGACCCAAGCAGCAGCATAGCCTTGCAAGACGTACACTTTGAATTTGATCAGAGCGGCTCTGGTTCTTCACCTAACTTGATGTGATTGGCTGGATGACCGTTCAATCAAATCAACAGACCTATTTGTGTCTCTGTGTGTGCGTTTATTTCCATATTTTACTTTCAATTTAATCTGACAAAAAGTGTGGGGGATAGAATCGTAATAGAATCGAGATCCCGCAAAAGTGCATCGTTTTATTTTTTCTTCTTCATGTTTTTTTTCCACATTACTTTTTTTTTTTTTTTTTTAACCCATGTTTTTTTTCCCCCATGTCACCCGGAGGGCTCCGTAAAAAATACTCTATATTATATTATAATATAATATTATTATTGTTGTTGTTGTTGTTGTTGTTATTATTATATAAATGAGGGGGGGAAAGACATCTTCTGGCATGTGTAGTAGGACTATTTTGAATGAATATTATGGTAACATTAAAATGAACGCTGTGAGCAATAAGCACACACTAAACGAGTTGTGTTGATATTTGTAAAGCAATTACTTAGACGGGGATAAACATAAAAAATAATTATCAAAGATGTCATCAATGAAGATGACTTTTTTGTCTTTTATACAGGCATGCCTCAATTCTTTTGTTTCTTCTTAAAAAATAAATATAATTTTGCGACAAAGGGTTTGCTGGGGCCTTTGTGTGAAGAGCGTTAACATTAAATAGAAGCACTGGGAATATGAATAGACACAGCTTGTGTCAAGTCTTCCTGATAAATTATAAAAAAAAAAATTAGGAATATTTACTTAGTTGTGTATATAGTTGTCATCTTCCAGAGAGTATGTTCTGTGTACACAGAATGCCTGGTATTTAACTTAGTAACATTGTTGTTGCAGGTAGAATCGTGACCGTTTTAGACACACAGGGTATTAAATTGGTATACGAAATCTTCCACTGTGTTGCTTTAAGTAAGAACTCATATTTATGTAATGTCTTATGTATAATTTAAGCAGTCTGCTCGCCATTTTCATAATCTTGTCATCTATGACCTGCCCCTGTTTCAGTATGACCTAGGCTCTCTATGAACAGTGCAGTCCATGATTCTAAGACATTACACTTTGTTGAATTCATCTAATTGCTTATCATCATGGCCCTCTAACAATCCATTTACTGAGGGTTCTTCAAGTCAGAAAAATTGAAAAAATTGGACTCACCAATGTCTATTCTTTGTGACCAAGTTGCTTTAGTGCTGCAGGAACTGATAACTCAAGGGTAGAGTGTATTACAAACAAAAATGATTAAGTATCTTTTGCTCTGTTTTTATCCCTGCCTTTTGAGAGTGTGCAACTGTCTTTCACGCCTTTGCTTGATGCTTCTTCTTTTCTTAGAGCAGAGCACAGCAAAAAAGTGTGTTTACACATGTGTTTACTCTGTGTGTTGTACAGTATGTGACTACCCTGTTTGTGTATTGTGTTTCCTGTGTAATGGCATCTTGGAGTATGTGTGATTCGCTATTAAACTTTTGATTGGACAACTGTGTGTCTCAACAATCGTTTAAGTAACCAAAATTTTGATTTGTAACTGTAATTGATAATTACATGTGCACACATTTTCAAACATGAAATGCAAATCAAGCTTTTATTATACACAAATGACTGTATAGGTTACATGTATTACATCGTCTTCTCTGAAAAGATTATAGGGATGCTGGCACTCAAGGCAATGTCATCTTAGCGACAGACCTGAGCATTGTTTCCTGGCACCTGCCCTCTGTAGCCCTCATAGTGAACAGGCAGACACTGGTTGGCTACGGCATCGCATGCCACCACCACCGGGTGTTGCGACCGCTGCAGACGCCGAATTCTGCAACCCTTGCGAGGGAGCTTCTGGCTCCAGACGGCGTAGACGAGAAACGGCCGCCGGCTGATGCATAGGTTTTGCTGCAGGTTGACGCCGCTGCCTCGGCAGATGGACTGGACGGCCATCTCGTCCGTCTTCTGGAGGAAGGACTGGAGGGGGACTCTACCGCACAACCTCCTGCTGTACAGATACCTGCTCCATAACTGCTTGTTGTTGGTGTCGAACTGAGCGCCCAGGATGTGCTTGCGCATGAAGAAGTTGTAGCCGTTGTTGTTGTTGGCAGGCATGCACGGACGCGGGTTGAAGTCAACGCCCATAATAGCGCTGGTGATGTTTTCGTGGTGATTGCCGTTAACACAGGTCAAAGGCAAAACCACGGTGAAGATAAGAGAGGCAGAAAGCACAAGCTTCATTTCCTTCTCCTTTTTTGGATAAAAAGAATATAATAGTAATTTGTGCTTTTTGTCTAAATAATTTCACTATTGAATGATTAAAAAGTTTCAAATAAAGACAAAGAAAATGTAGTCCCAATAACTAAAATGTTTTCTGGTGATAGTCTTATTTTATGACCTGTTTTGGCAGTAGTTGGGCACTTACCTTATGTTTGCCTTAGTTGTAATGAATGTATTCTGACAGACGTTTTCCTACAGAGCTTGGTATGGTTTAAGTACATGACAGGAAAGGGAGATTGCATTTGTCATCACAAGTGATTCCTCATTTTTGATTGCATATCAACTGCCAAAGCCCCACGTCCCCGATAAAGTTTGTGCCAACACGTGAGAAAATAGAGTTAACCAGTGTTTGCCAGCACTAGAATAGCATTGTGCTGGACAAGCTATTAATTTCAACAGTATATTTACCTGAATGTTTTCAGGGTTTGTACTTTTTGCTTTAAATGCAGGGCTCGAATTACGTGGGAGCCAGAGGGAGCCGAGCTCCCATAGAGTGAGGACTGGCTCCCATGAAAGCAACAAAGTCAAAAACCTGAGGGGGTCTCTCATATCTGAAGGTCTGGCATTGTAATTTAATCTTAAACAACCGCTCACTATCCATGCGATATCTTACCATTAAAGACGTTAAATTAAAATATAGGCTACTACGGGACGTAGACCTACACTATGCTCTTGAACGCAGCATGACACTTCACCACCACACCACTAGACTATATATGAGCAAACCGTATCGATTTGACAGCACTCGCAAATCTGAAGAAGTCACCCTGCTTTGATGTGAGTGTTTTGTCTATTTGCATAGGCGTTTTTGGGCTAGCCTACGTGGTTTGATACATGTTGAAAAGTCCTGTTTGCTGTTGAACTTGCGATTCACCTATTCTATGTTGATCGACAAAGCCATAAATTATGGCCCATAATCAGAGTGCGAATTACCCCACCATAATTGGGGGGTACTGCTCCTTCACTTACCAATCCACACCGTGATCGCCAAGTGCAACATGTGTTGTGCAACACATAAGGTCTAAATATGCAACAAACTGATAATCAGTAGGCTACAGAATATCTCATCATTCTTATATATCCTGTCGTCTCCCTGCGGCCTGCTCACGGCTTTCATCCTGTGCCTCTCCTGTCTGCTGAGCACCCCTTTCATTAACACATATGAACAGTGTATAAAACCTAACTGCACCTACATTTTTAATGTAATTGTTTGTAGATCTTAGTGTTCTATAGTGTTCTTAGTGTAATATATCCTTACTCTTTTAGCACCAAAAAAGTGCCTGATGTCTGTGTGCCCTTTCCTTTTCCTCATAGTGTCTCTTAGAATAAAATAAAATCTAAGATAGTCAGGGTTCTCAGATGAAACTATTTATCGAACTAAAAATATGAAATTATAGAATGTAAAAACAATACAAACCAATTAAAAACAAATTCAAAAACTAGCACATAGCCTACTATTTAGCCTAGGCTACTTGGGTCTTTTTATGTTTCCACAGGTTTCACTGATGTTATGTAGACTAAGCTACATCAGACCCTCTTGTGCATACATACCGTATAATATAAAAACACAGGATCTGTGCCAAACTAATTTCAAAAGGGCACAATAATTTATTTAAGATAAAAATGAGGTGCATCAAAAAACACAATTCTTGAATTTTGATATGGCTGGGTGCTAAAAGTGTTCCAATATAGAAACAACACATGCAAAATATTTTTCCAGTACATTATGATTTAGGGGTGCCACCGCACATCTG